>NC_056734.1:354087077-354262077 GCF_019279795.1 Protopterus annectens | reverse complement strand
TTTATGCATTTGTCCATTGTTTGACAGCACTTGCCTGTTTTGAAATAGTCATTTCATTTCAGATGTATTTCTAAGGATCCAGTGTCTTTTCTATCAGGTTATCTGATCCAGCAGATATGAGACCAGCCAAACCAAGAGTCTTCAGCTCCTGAGCTCTGCCTATAATGTTTCACCCTAATTGACAGCCTTTCAGTCTGGTTTGCTACCTTCCAGGACTGCATCTTGGTCTTTAACTCCATTGGTGTGTATCCTTTGACTTGGCGATTTTTATGGCATTTGTACTTTGTTCTCATCTCTCCATCCTTTTTTGTTTAATGATGAGCTGCTTGGAGTCTGCATGTCTTCCCAGCGGTCGAGTGGCCTCCGAAAGACATGTGTGAATGGGTGTGCCTTCGCTGAAGGTTGGGCATCTGGCTTGCAACTCAGCACCATAAAAATCTACTCCCACCCAATCATTAGCGGACCGGAGTTCTGCTGTGGCGACCCCTAACCAGGAAAAGCCGAAAAAACAAACTAGCGTATTTTTCAGAGGGTGTTGCTGTTTTTTTGTTAGGATATTTGGGTAGGTTAGGTTAGGTTGTATGGTAGCGTTAGTGGGCTTTTCCCACCTTATAGTTTTCTTTCTCTCTAGTAGTAGTGTAGTTTAGGGTGTGTTGCCCATTTCCTTGTCTTTAGTAGGGAATGTTTTTTTTTTTTCTTAAATCCTTTGTCTGTGACAACAGAAAGAAATGCATTGTGTGTGGCCATAAGCTGCCCTTGCAAGATGCCTATGAACTGTGTGTAGTGCCTAGGTCATACTGGCTTTGACACGCAGTGTGCCATCTGTGATAGCTTAGGCTGTCCAGCTTTTGAGGGCTAAGCTAGTTTTGAAAGGGCTCCAGCTAGCCAGTAAGGGTTTTGCTGCTTCTGGTTCCAGTAAACAGGACAAGGGTGATAGGGGTCAAAAGGAGGGAACCAAGGATCTCCAATCTTCCAAGGGAGACAGTAAACAAGCACCTCCCCATTCTTCTAGTCTGTTGGATCTGAAGATTCCAAAGATCTTTGACATCTCCAACTCGTTCAGCACTACCATAGGATCACACTCCTCAGACCCGTTTTCCTGTGGTGCTGACTGTGGAACAGGCTCCTTTTGTTATCCTTGAGTATACCTAGCCCTTTTATTGTTGAGCGGAGCTTGGTTAGGAACCATTCTCCCTTTTTTTTTTTTTTTCTTTCAACTCCTCGAGATTTATTTCCAGTTATCTCCATCTCCACCCTGGATCTCGGCTTCTCTGTCTTGGGTCCTGTCGTCACAGCCTTCCACAAGCAGACTGCCTCCAAATTAATCATCTCTTCCTCTCATTGTTTCTGCTCTCTACAGCTTGACTCTGGTCTTTAAGTTGGGGCATGGGGAAGCGGCTCCCAGGTCTAACATTTCTTTTCCCCAAAGTCCCTCAAAACCAGGTGCTGCTTTTTTCCTTTGTCATAAGAGTGGCTGTCCTACCGTCAGACAGAGTGGTTGGCATCCTTACCTCTGTGATATCTGGGTTTGTGGACCCGTAATCTGTGCGCTCTGGACAGCCCACTCTGATTAGCTTCCTGGCTAACCTGTGTCCAGAGCCCCTGCCTCTTCCACTTCCCCTCTGGGCTGTCAACAGTCTGGCATGTTCTGGCAAGATGCAGTGCAAGAGGAAGTACAGGGATTTCCCAGATGAATTATTAACGTTGGACACCAACCTCAAGAGAAGAGAGGGGTCCCCAAAATCCCCCTGGTGAGAACTCATTTGGCAACCTTATGGAGCTGCTCCAAAAGCAGAGGGGTTAGACAGCTGACGCTCCATCTCCAGAGAAGTCTGTGTCTGGAGGCTTTTGGGGTAGGTCCATCCACATTATGGGTGGTCCCCCTTTCAGATGCAGTTGCTGATCTAGTATCTGGAAGGGCCTAGAGATCCTGAAACAGTAGAACCTATTCCCAAAAAAACTTACAAAATTTTGGTCTCACCAAAGACTTTCAACACTGGAGTAAGGGTCCCTCCATTGGTGCTGTTGTGGTGGTGACAGCCACCAAAATGGACATCACAGACCCCCCCCCCCCAATCGTGTGCTAGGGCAATGGACTGATTGGGTAAGGGCTTCACCACATCAGCCACTTTTGCATTGAAGGCATTAAATAACCTTGCTCATTTGAAACTTATGTGAGGTTTTAAGAGTGGTCAAGACACAACAGACTTCAGTCTCAGAAGATTTAAGACTTACTTGTCCACCTTTCAGTTGATTGCTAAAGTGTCTGTTCGCGTCTGCTCTCTGTTGCAACTGATGGCACTGCCTGGGCTGTGGGTGCAGGCATTGTCATGTGTCACCATGTTTGGATGTGACTGTGTAACTTGACGGAATGTTTCAAGGCATCCTTTGTTCATGCCCAGTATGACTGCTGCTCCCTCTTTGGGGCAAAAGTTAGACACCTTGACCAGAAGTGAACAGAATGGAAAGATTATGTGTTGTTGGAGTGGACATTCTGCATGAATCAGGTAGGGCATTATCACTTTTTCTCTAAAGCACAGCAGCCTTTTCAAGGTGCTCTTGCAGAAGGTTTCCAATTGACGCACCCTACATGGCTGTTTGTTTCATGTAATTATGGCTTGCATGGAGCTTTCTCTGGGAAGCCCTTTTAGTGCCCCTGAAGGGTGCCCAACTATCCTACTGTAGAGGCAGTCTGCGGGTCATTTGTCTAAGCACCTGGAAGCTTGGGAAGTTATCTCAGATGTTTGGATGCTATGAGTCATATCAAAAGGTTACACAATTTCTTTTTACCCCCCCCCTCACCCCCAACAATGCAAAATACCTTCCAGATGTCCCATCCTGGTAGAGAATGTCTGCAGCTGTCAAAATCAGAAATATGTGTGAAAAGTCGAGTAATCTAGGAATTCCTACCAGACAAACATGGTTCTGGGGTTTATTCCAAATTCTTTCTGGTTCCCAAGAAAAAGGACCTCAAACCAATCTTGGAGTAGAGCACGTTAAGTCCCTTTGTGAAACGGACCAAGTTTTGAGGAAAGTCTGTTGGAGTTGCTTGGTCAACCTCGTCCTAAAAAGATGGCAAGGCAATCCAGAAAGTTTCTGCACTCCTGGCTGGGAACCTATCATTACTAACTCAGAACTTTACATTTTGGTCTCAACGCACCCAGGTTTTCACCAAGTGCATGGCAGTTGTGGCAGCCTGGCTCAGGCTGCAGGGGGTTCTATCCATACCTAGACTATTGGCTTCTTACTGCCTCCATGAGAGTATCTCTTGTCAGGGCCCCGCATTCCTTACTCCCATTGTGCCTGCCCTTTTGGGGTTACTGTAAACCATTGTAGGTCCAATCTGCTTCCATTTCAGGACTTGGAATTCCTAGGGCTGTCACGTGAGTGCTATCTCTCTCTTCCAGCACTCAGGGTACCAATCCAGCACTCAGGGTACCAATTCTTTCTCCCAGCCACCATTATGATGTCAAGCCGAAAGCCTCCAACTTCCACTTTTAGGTCACATGGCCATGGCGATTTTCTAAGTCTCGCTGGTGAGGTACCACATGAGGATTCTGCAGTAGACACCAATGACACAGTGGTCCTACCTGACACCCCCCCAACAGATTTTCCAGTAATATTGATGCAGATTTGCCAGTGTCGGATTCATTGGTAGTTGGCATCTCCCCTGGTTTTGGCAGGGAGACCATTTTATTCTTCTCAACATACAGTCAGATGGTATTCCAGTGGAAGTGGTGGAAGCTAGAAGCAAAAAAGTGATAAATAACTGGAAAGGTTTGTTTAACAGTATTTAAACAAAGGGGGGGGGGGTATCAGCCTCCTGGAAAAAAGCTCTGGAGGCTGTAATATCTCATCAGGCAAGAGCTCTCGTCCGGTATTACCAGCCTTTATTAAGCATTTTTTAAAAAAGTCGTATGATGCCTTTATATAAAAGCACCGTGTGATATGCCTGAAATTTAAAGATACAATGTTGCCATTTCCATTGCTAAATAAACACATGACTGCATTTGCCAGTAAGATCAAAAAGTACATACAAATAAAAACATATCGAGACAAAATGAATGTGTAACCTTAAGTTAAATGCCTTACTGGTCAATAAAAACTGTTAGAAGTTATGAAAATACAACCAACTGCACTCAAAAAACACACTAAGATTAACTCATTAAATAACATTACCTATCATAAGCTTTCATTTTTAAAATACTAGAAATACAAACAATATCATCAAGTTCCAGGAGGGACTGAAGCATTAAGACGGATTTGCCACCAAAGTTCCCGCTTCTCTAACAAAATGCTCCAAGGGCCACCTCTAGGATTCAGTTTAACACGTTCTAAAATAAACTTAAATTCATGGTTGGTAAAATCATTAATATGCTTAAAAAGAGCATTGGTGGTCTTTGACCTTTGGATCTCCATAAATATGTTGCATCAGTTTACTCTCCATTTTTTCAACATAATAAGCAGGGCAAAACCTGCACTTTGCAGTGTAAACCACCCCCTTGGTATAGCAGCAATACCAACCAGAAATGGCAAGCTGCTTGCTACCAAGAATCAGTTGGTCACATTCAAGAATGAAATTGCACTGATTACACATCCCACATTTCACCACCATTCCCTGGATGTTTGACCTTGTATGACGATAAACTGTTGTTCCTCTCTCTCCTATAAGCTACTTTGAGACAGTCCCCCAATTTTGCATATAATTCTTTATCAACTGTAAACTCCCAGTTCTTATAGGTAAATGTCAAAGATCAAATTAAACTTTAACTAAACGAAATTCTGTGTCCGTTCTCAATGTGCAGACAACATATAGATTATTTTCAGACAGTTACATGTATTAACACTTTTCGAAGTGAACACTTACTTACATGAGACTTTAGTATTGCACAGGTACTTGTTTAAGACATTGCATTGATCTTTGCACATGAGACAGAGTATTACACTGTGAACAGTAGAGTATTGCACTATGGACCTTAGAGTATTCCACTATGGTTAATTTACGAATTTGCAACGTGTATTGCACTGAAAGAAGAGATTTTACTGCATTGCTACTGCCCTAAATGGCCTATAAGTTACAGTCATGGTGAATATTGCACTAAGTATTAGATGAGACTGGTAACCATGTTAATGCCTTTGTCAATAGTAAAAGTGGTAATAAAGGCATTGTCATCAGGACCATTGCACTTAAAGGGAGGAGTATTGTTAAGGATGCATCGTGAGGCTTCCCCTCCAACCAAACGACCACCTGCTGGTGCGGCTGATACATTAAGTCATAATGGGGCATTATCATCAGGGAGATGACATGCATAGGAAGGGGTACTTTTGGAAGTAATTATTTAAGCGTCCCATCCAGGCAAAGGCTCACAAGATTCAGAAGATGGTAATTACTTTGTGATGGTGTTACTAAAGATAAATATTGGTCATATAACTTTTTGTTAATGACTTCTACTTTCACAGACTTGGCGATTGCCATAGGATAGCCTCTATTAAGAAACCTCTGGCCTGTAAGTTGGCGTTCTTCCTTGAATTAATTAGTCTGCTTTTACCATCTGGCCTTTTAATTACAATCTTCTTCAAGTGAAAAGGATAGTTACTAGCATAGTACAGAAATTTGAGTGTTTTCTTCCTAAAGATCTGTGATTTTAAACAACTCTCCTTTAGATCTTTGAATAATAAAACATCAAGGTAAATAACAGAATTATTTTCAACCAGGTGAGAAAATTGTAAAATCTTTGTAGTTCCATTGATGTAGTCCATAAACAGTGATATATCATCCTTAGGTCTGACCCATGCAATAAAGGTGTCGTCTAAAAATTGAATATATAGTTTAATATGGCCAAAAAAGGAGTCTTGAATAGATAGCGAAATTCCCACACTGCCATCACGACTTTGGCATAAAGTGGCCCACAGGGTGGGTTGGTGGTGCCACATTCACAAAGCCTGGAGATATATAGCGAACGTGTTAACGGCGAAATTTAATTCCAGCTTTAATCCTCCTCGTCCCCAAACAGGGAGCATGTACTAACTGCACTACTAAGACTTGTTGGGCTCCAGTAACCCCCTGGGATGCCTCCTGAACAGTCTATAAGATTTATCTGGGCCCCTGGAGTCGCTACTTATCTACAGTCTTAAAACAAGGCTTGTTTTCACCAGAATAGCAGACTGTGGCAGTCATTCCCCTTCATAAGGGAGGGCCTTTAATGGGTCTGTAGATTACAGGATCTGTTGATCTGACAATTCTTTTCATGGCTTTGCAGCTAAGACTAAATCATTGAAATTTAACATGGACATGGGAGACTGCCATACATAGGATCCTTCCTAGTTTGGCTTCGGCTTTGTCAGATGAAGGTCATGCTGACTGAACTTGGTGGACTTCTTTAAAAAGGTCACTAAGGAAATGAGTGAGGGGAAAGCAGTGCATACTCCCTACTTATATCTGGCTAAAGCATTTGATACAATGCCCTGTTTGGGCAATGTCAACGAACTTGTAGAACTAGCCATAACTCCTTTATAATATGCTGGATAGCTTTCTGGCTTACAGATAGGACCCAAGCATTTAGGATCAGGGAAGCCACCTCCACAAACAGGACTGTCACCAGTGGAGTCTCTCTGGGCTCTGTGCTGGGCCCTCTCGTCTGTGACCTCTACTTCTCTGAGCTAAAAGCCAATGCAAGAAGCCCACTGTGACCCAAGTTCGCAGATGATGGCAAACTGGAAGCAGTCCATTCCTTCATGATCAGACATGCTCAGTGTCAAAGCCATGGCTTAAAACTTAGTGCCAAGAAATGCATTATAGTTCCTTGTGGAAAGTCTTCCACCTCGGGTAACTGCAGCATCAGTAAAACACCCCTAAAAGTTGATTTTACTAGTCAGGGGTCTGGGAATTCATGTAGAGAGTAACTTAGCATTTGAACAACAGATTCCCAAGATAGTAAGAAAATCCATCTTTCTTGCTCAATTTATAGGTAAGGCTATGGCATCTAGGTTCATGAAGGTCATTGTACCACTGTACTTAGCCCTTGTCAGAGCCGTTGTAGAGTAATAATGCCTCCTTTGGTATGTACCTGACCAGACGCATGCAGCATTTGGATTGTCCACAAGGTTCCTTCCAAAAAGAATACTGTGGAAGGGTAATAGGAAATTCACCCCTCATCTGGTGCCTTATGTCTGTCTCTGATGGAAAGAGGCAGTTAGTAACTCATCTGTATAAGTCAGAGTTGTGGGTCACATTTGCATTGCACGGCTAAGCTTATAAGGACTCGAGTCATCATTAGCCAAGTATATATACCTATGAACTTATAAACAAATACTGTTGCTAGCAGTTACACTAGAACAGATTTGTCTTGGTAATGTTTTTTACAGACACGTTGAACTTTAAACCTTTGGTAATGGGAGGTCACATATTGAGCTTAGACCTATCGTGTAAGCATTAATTTTTACTTGGAGTAAAAGTAGTCTTAATGTTAGCTAAAGGCACTTCTGTAGAAATGCACTGATCAAGATTCTACCTCTCTGAATAAAAAGAAGGCACTTCATAGGAATACAGTAATTCTCTGAGATGCAAATAGGCTGATTTTAAAAGACCTCTTTTTTTATATAGTGTCACTTTCATAACTTAACACAAGAACATTGTGGACCATTAAAACCGCTTTGACAGGGCCCTGCTGCTTATTGAGTGCCATGTTTCTAAACGATATACAGCTTGAATAGCTATCTCTTGAGATGTGGTGCTTCTTACAAATTACTGCGTTTTTTATTTCTTTCTAGTTATGAATTTTAAGTTGGTGTAGCTTACAGAACAAAAATGTCTTGGTGCTTTTATTATAAGCAAAGCTTCAGAAGTCTTTGTTAAATATGGCGCAACATGTTTATGTAGTGCAACTTAAACAGCATTGTAGACAGGGGCAAAATTAATATGGTTGGTTTGTAGATGGCTGGGGCAAAATTAATATGGTTGGTTTGTAGATGGCTGGGGAAGGGCCTCTTTCAGCAGAGAGTACAATTTGGTCTTTTGCATAACAGCAACTTTCTTAGACCAGCTACCAAAACAGTGATAACCGTTCTTGTGTAGCAGAACTGGTATACATTTTTTTTAAGTGTAAAACAACATTTAGACACATCTTTATAGACCTAGCTTTACAGTTTTTCTAACTGCAGTCAAGCCTTCCAGGAACACGTCTCTTACCAGTTTACAAATGCAGGAATGCACACCAAGGTGTTTTGTCCTGATAACAGTATGTTAGGTTGCAAAAGAGCTTGGTGGCATCAATCAGTTGGGGGCAGGATGAGAATATTAATATATTAAAAATGTTTGTGTGACATAGATTGAAAGATGTATTGTTTCAATCACTTTGTGCTGCATTAAATTAATTAATTCTTCATTTAAAGACCTGGGCATGTGGATAGATCCAGCTTTGAGTTTTTTGTTGTGTTCTCAGTTATAAAGTTTAGGTAATCGGAAAAGATTGTCATTGCTAATTTAATAAACATGTTTCTTACATAAAGAAGTGTAAGTTCAGTTGCAAACATTATACATCACTTAATCTATCCAGTCATGATTGGTCAAACATTACATAGATCATTGAAATCCTGTCTTCTTTTAAACCTCATTCCTCCTCCAAAACGTTATTCGGCATGTATTCTCACAATTCCTATTCTTTCTGTGTGATTTGCTCCTATTCTTTTCTAAAGATCCAATTTCACATTTTGTCTTTGTATATCAGTACAGTTGGTTTAGACTTTGATTTCTGATTTCCATTTTTTTTCTAGTTAACTGCTTTTTTGTCAACCACCAGAATTAAACTCAGCAAGGCCTTGCTATGTCTAGGCAATTCCGATTCTGTGTTGTAGCTCAAAACATTTCCTTTAGTTATGCCAAATTGCTCACTAAGCATTTCTGATGGAGCAGTCTGAAGGGACTTTTTAAAGTCTGCCAGCTCATTACATCACCAGAAAATGTTCCCAGTTATGTCTTTCTTCCTCATTGCACCCCTGCTGTCAGATGAAAATTTATTTGGAGTCTACTTGGGGTATAAAAATACTTGTGTAGACACTAATCTTGTAGACTTTATTGCATATTTGGGAGACGTACATACAGTGGATATAAAAAGTTTACACACCCCTGTGAAAATGCCAGGTTTTTGTGATATAAAAAAATGAGACCGCAATAAATCATTTCAAAACTTTTCCCACCTTTAATGTGACCTATAATCTGTACAATTCAATTGAAAAACAAACAAATCTGTTAGAAGGGAAACTATATATATAAAAAAAAAAAATGTACAATAAGCTGGTTGCATAAGTATGCACACCCTTAAACTAATACTTTGTTGAAGCAGCTTTTGATTTTAATTACAGCTTTCAGTTTTCTTGGGTATACACCTGCCATCAATTAAATATACTCTGATTAACCCCAAATAAAGTTCAGCTGGCCTAGTAGGATTTTCCTGACATTTACTCCATTGTCTGCTACAGCAAAAAACATAGTTCGCAGAGAGTTTACAAGCATCAAAGAGATCTCGGTGTTGAACGTTATCAGTCAAGAGAAGCGTACAAAAATTTTTCCACAGCATTGGATATACAATGGAACATAGTGAAGATAGCCATCAAAAAGTGGAGAAAATATGGGACAACAGTGATGTTGCAAAGAACTGGACATCCCTCCAAAATTTATGAAAAGACTAGATGAAAACTGGTCAGGGAAGCTGCCAAGAGACCTACAACAACACTGAAGGAGCTGCAGGAATTTCTGGCAAGTACTGGTTGTGTACTACGTGACAACCATCTCCATTCTGCAAATGTCTGGTCTATGGGGTAGGGTTGAAAGAAGCCTTTTCTTGCACAGAAAAACATCCAGGCCTGGCTAAAATTTGCAAAACAATACATCAAGTCTCCCAAAAGCATGTGAGAAAATGTGTTCTGGTCTGATGAGACCAAGGTTGAACTTTTTGGCTACATTTCCAAAAGGTACACGTGGTGCAAAAACAACACTTCGCATCACCAAAAGAACACCACCCCCACGGTGAAGCATGGTGGTGGCAGTGTCATGCTTTGGAGTTGCTTTTGTTCAGCTGGAACTGGGGCTTTAGTCAAGGTGGAGGGAATTACGAACAGTTCCAAATACCAGTCACTTTTGGCCCAAAACCTTCAGGCATCTGCTAGAAAGCTGAAGATGAAGAGGAATTTCACCTTTCAACACAATAACCCCAAGCATACATCTAAATCAACAAAAGAATGGCTTCAACAGAAGAAAATTAAAATTTTGGAATGGCCCAGCCAGAGCCCAGACCTAAATCCAATAGAAAATTTGTGGGGTGACCTGAAGAGGGCTGTGCACAAGAGATGCCCTTGTGATCCGAAAGGAAGAGAGGGCAAATATTGCCAAGTCAAGATGTGCCATGCTGATAGACTCGTACTCAAGAAGTCTGAATGTTGTAATTAAATCAAAAGGTGCTTCAGCAAAGTGTTAGTTTAAGGGTGTGCACACGTACGCAACCAGCTTGTTGTACATTTTTTTCCCCCTAAAAGATTTGTTTTTCAATTGAATTATACATGTTTTAGGTCATGTTGAAGGTTGGAAAAGTTTTGAAATAATTTATTGTGGTCTCATTTTTTATATCCCAAATCCTGGCATTTTAACAGGGGTGTGTAAACTTTTTGTAGTCCGTGTATATCCCACCATTGTTTCTTTGTGAATTGCTTATCTAGCCTATCTTTCCAAGCCATTCTAACCTCCTCTGGTTTTTACAGTTATGAAATATTTTATAGTCTGTACTAATTATCCATCTGATGTTGTAAATCTTTATTCATTTTCCTTACTGATAGGACTTCGGTTCCATCCTCGGAACTGACACGGCAGTTTCCAAGTTCGTGCCAGCCAAAAACTCTCAGCTAAGACCTACCCATAATGCCTCTCTCGTAGTCTCTCCAGATCTCGTTTGCCGGGTTCCTCGTCAAATGTGCCTAGCCCCTCTCTCTCAAAGCCAAGTGGAAAATTTGTGTATTCTGTGAAGTTGTCCCTCAAAACATTGCCTTTTTTAGTAAGTTTCTTCTATTTTCTTTTCTCGCCTGTAACCTGCTTCTATTTCCTACCCTCTACATTTGGTAGTTAACATTTTACCATCGTTGGTACTATCCCTCGCCTACCTTTGGTAGGCCCTCTTCTAAATACCATCTTTGGTACTCTCTGTCCTTTGCCTCTTTTTCTTTTTTTTTTTTTTTTTGAGAAAGATGAACTCCCTTTTATGATTTATTTTCTATGATTTATTTTCTTTATACAGTGTTTTACTTGTATTTTGCTTTTAACTGAATATTTAAACCTAGGAAAGAGACCACAGCTGTGTCTCGAGTCACACAAAAATTAAGTTTTTGTTCCCACCCTCCCATCTTGGTGTGGTGTTAAACTTAACTGTCTTTATAGTTGCCTGCCCCTTATCTGACCATATATCTACCTGTCCTCTTTCATTGGCTACTGTGAGTAAAATTATCATTCTGTACATCACTCCCCTTCAGCTATTTAAATTTATTGGCCATCCTACTATATTCATAGAACCAGCGCACGAGACCCGTTTGGAGTCCGGTAGGGTTGGGAGGGTGGCCTAATGGTTAAGGTGTTTGCCTTACAAACACACAAGGTGCAGGGTTCGAGTCTCACAAGGGATAATTGGCTAGGCTTAAAACTGCTCGCAAGGGCAGTTAACTTTGTACTAACCTGTGAACGAAGTGCCCACCCCATTCCAGTCTATCTTGGTGTTTTAAAATTAGTAACTCTTCACTTTAGTTGAAGCTTAAGTTGCCCCCCTTTCATATCCATCTGTTTAGTGAACACTGCATCTCTTAGGATATTAACCCATTTTTTCCATTTCAACTTTAAAACCTGCAACATCTACTGCAAGACCACCGATTATTGAAGATGCACACATTCTGCCTCTCATTAGTCATTTTTGTTTTGCTGCTGGTGCAAGAAGCAGCATAAGGACATTATTTCATGCTGATTACCAGAGAGGCTAGCAACTGCTTCGTAGATGCCAGTTCGGAATTTGTGCTTATATTTCCTTCTCTGGTGAGAGAATGAGCAGAGTGCATTCATTTCTGGCTGCTGCTGGTTGAGCATTGTGTGTTTGTGTTGGACCTTCCTGTTTTGGTCTGGTTGCTGTTGAAGCATCTACCAGGAAAAGATTACAAGTCTACAGGCCCTTGCATCATCTGGGGCAAGACTGTTGATCACCAAACAGCCTGTGTGGCCTGCTTTTCATCTTGGGGTTAGTACTACTGTTTTGATTCTGGTGAGAGAAGAAGCAAAGGAGCATTGTATCCCAGCAGTGTGAAGCTGTGGTGAGGTCAGCACTAGCAGTAGCCATTCAGGTGACTCCCGTATTTTTCTTTCAGTAGGTACTGCTTGATTTGCGTCTAACTTCAGATTATCTGCCTAAATACTTCATCTGTAAATCTTCAGGGTCTACTTATTAGTTTCCTCTCGGGAGTTTTCAGTGGCCTGTATAGACGCAGATTACGTAAGTTGACATTTTTCCTGTAAAAGCAGCGTTGAAATTTCATGAATACCTAGTTGCACACAGGACAATTAGCTTGCAGTGACAAGCACTTGCACCCAGAGCTGCAAACCAGATACTCCTGACATTATTTTATATTCTTACTCCAACTGTATAGTAATAAAAAAAAAAAGTAAAGTTCTTCGTGTTTCACTGTTGCAGTCATCACACTTGGGTTATCTGCCTGCAGGTAGCCCTCAGTCGGCCCGAATACCAGAGACTAAGTATTTCTGTGTCGGATGCTGTTGCTCCAGGACTGACATCAGGGGTATAAAAACAGGCAGCCAATGCCATTACATCAGTCTTTCTTGCCGAAGCAGTTCGCGAGAGTGCTGCTGCCTGAGTTTACGTTTGCGAATTGAATCATCCTGAAGTCTTATAAAGCTAAGTACTCTTACCCATTTGGGGATCCTTTTTTTCTTGCTCTAACCGGTCAGAAAAAGTTAACAGTTGTCTTGCCTGTGGAAAGCAAATACCACACTGAGATTTTCATTCTTACTGCATCACCTGTTTAGGCCCAGACCACAATGTACCTCGCTGTCTGTTTTGTGCCTTGTTCAACGCCCGAGCTATTTGTCATCGGGGCCTTATTGTCGGTAAATACTTTCGTTCTCTATCTCCGTATTCCGAAATTGCTTTGCTAAGCCATCCGACTACCGATATTCTAAAAAAAACGTAAGGATAAAGACAGAGACCACACAGGTCCAAAGCTGCCAACGACGCTTCCGTTAAGCTAGTCGGCACTTCACCGGTACTCAAGTGGTTTCGCAGCCTCTGATGCCCACTTCAGTGGATTCACAGGCCTCTACCAAGACCCGTTTGGAGTCCGGTATGCTGCGAGACTCTTCGACTATGGAACCTGCAGATGTCTCTACTTTGGATGGGTCTGGAGCCGTTGAGCAGGCAGGGCTTCTGAGGAAGTTCTTATCATTACTGATTTTCGACACAAACTGACTTCTTTCGTGTCTTCAGTTCTGTCTAAAACTACAGAGTTTCTAAGGCCAAGAGTATGCTCTACACCTAGAAAACAGACCAAAGTGCATGCACCTGCTCCCTTGCCACAACATCAAATGCTTAAAATGGCAGAAGACCTTATTATGCTGATTAGGGGAAGTCCGCCTTCCCCTGCTAAGAGAAAGAGATGTCCCCAGCAGCTTCAACAGACCTAGGAGTCTGACAACTCTGAGGTATCTGATTATGAAGACATGCCCTTATCTGCTTGTGAGGATTCAGATGCAGAGGAATCCATTCCCCCTGCCTCTCCACCAGAGGACTTTTCTTTTGGTGAAACCTTACATACTTTTGAGAGCATTTCCATTTGTAATGCCAAGACTCTCCTCAGTCCAAAGAGACTCGGAGAATTTCTAGATTTGCCACAACATAGGCCTTTAGCAATACCCCCAGTCCTGGAAGTTGATGTCTTTATGGAATTAAGTCTTACTCCTGATACTTTACCCCCTGCTCCTAAGAAACCAGACTGGTACTACAGAGTACCGGACTCTCTCAAATTCCTTTTCAGAAATCCTACTGCTGACCCAGAGATTATTTCCCAGTGGATTAAAGGTATCAGAGCAACTACAGCTAAGAATCCACCTCTTCAGACAGGGATTCCAGACCTTTGGACAGATGCGGTAAGAAAGTATATACCTCTGCAACTCTCACCATTAGGGGTGATTGTCATGTCAGGTTCACATGCTGAAGTACCAACAACATATGGCTATTACTAAGCAAAAAATAGCAACCTTTACAGACTGTACAGAAAAATAAGAATTGCAAGAGCTTATGCTTTCTGCAAGCCAAGTCAGCAAGCATATATTGCAGTGTGACTTTGATGCCCTAGACTCATCTTGCAGGGCAGCAGTCACTGGTTCTGTACTGAGAAGGCATGCTTGGGCTGGCAAGGTCTGCTCCTTAAGCCATGTCAAATCAAAGTTATGAGACGTTCCTTTGAACAAGGACAATCAGTTTGGCACCAAAGCCGAAGAGGTGCTTAAAAAGATGGAAAAAAAGCTAAATCTATGCAGACAGTCAAGGAATTCTTACAATTACGGCCTCCTAGATTAGTAGGCATTGCCCCTTGAAACACTGGTCCTTTCCAGCCCCCTCCAGGCCATCTCAAACTAGACCCAGGGGCAACAGGCCCCCCAGACTACAGTCTCAGGGTATGCAGAGATCTAAGCAATGGAATGCCTCCACCTCCAAAGCAGGGAGTACTAAGCCAACCCCAGTACGGAAAGAATTCACAGTGACTTCTGTACTCCACTCCCAACCTCTGCCCAACTGCTTGTGCCCCTAGGAGGAAACTTGCCCTTCATGCAAAAAAATTGGATGTCCATCACCAAAGACCGATGGGTCCTCAACATTGTATCCCAGGGGTACAAGTTTTACTTCCACTCTCTGCTAATTCCCAAAGGGTTCCCAGACCTTCCTCCAAACCAGTGGGCAGAGGCACCAAACCAAGTTCTATTCCCTGCTCTCTCAGGGCAATTCAACCATTTCTGGCGGAACAGATAGGTCAGGAATTCTATTCCGAACTTTTCCTGGTACCCACAAAAGAGGGATCTGGGCACCTAATCCTAGATCATTCAGTTGTCAACACCTTCCTGGTGGTACCAAAATTCAAAATGGTCACCCTGCAGCAGCTTCTACCTATGCTAGCCAAAGATGCCTAGTTAGTCACCCTAGACTTCAAAGAAGCCTATTTGCACATCCCTGTAAGGGAGTCATGCAGGAAATATCTACGTTTCAGGGCTGGATCTATGCATTATCAGATGTTCATCGTGTTTCACTGTTGCAGTCATGACTGTAGGGTTCTCCCCTGCCGGCAGGCAGTCCTCGGTCAGCCAGAATCCCAAAGTCTGGGTCCGGCGTCGGCTGTTCAGCCATGCTCCCTGACGTCAGAGCGTCAGGAGTACAAAGCTGACAGCCGACGCCATGTTCTCCAGTCTTTCTTGCCGTGAGGTGATAGCAGTTCGCAAGTGCCAGTCGGCTGACTCCTGACAGTTTTTTATAAACGCACTTCAGTCCGAAGACTTTCTTCTCCTACTCAAAGCTAAGTACCCCGTTGGAGAAACTTTTTTCTTGCTCCAGTCCGATGTCAGAAAAAGTTAATAATTGTATTTCATGTGGGAAGCAAATACCTCATAAGGATTTTCATTCTTACTGTATTTCTTGCTTAGGCCCTGACCACGACGTAGCTAGTTGTCGGTTTTGTGCTAGATTCAATCAACGTACGATTAAACAAAGGTACGATTTTGCATTTCATTACTTCGGTAGGCGTTTTAATTTATAAAATGTGTCTGATATGGTTCCGGCTACCGGAGTTCACAAATGACGCAAGGATAAAGACAGGCCTCCGAGGTCCAAATCAGACGATGTTGTACAAGCAGAGCCAGCTTCAGGTTCGGCCGTCGTCAGTGAGGCGCTTTTGCAGCCCCTGTCGTCGGCCATTTCGGAACCGATGGCCGAAACTGACTCTCACGAGGAGCCAGCTAGGCTTTTAAATATTTCTGTTGCAGGACCTTCGGACTATGCTCCTTCGGATGGGTCCGGAGCCGCTGTACAGGTACCGGCTTCCGAAGGGGTTTTCCGGCCTACTCAGCTTCCAATAAAGGCAAAGCCAAAGGCAAAGACTCCTTCCAAATCAAAGACTGCAGCCCAAGCCTCTTCTGATCTGGCACCCAAGTTTCAGAAACAGTTACTTAACATGGCGGAGGACTTGGTTACTATGATTAGGGGTTCACACCCCCCTCCAGATAAAAGGCCAAGGCAGGAAGTTTATTATGACTCCTCTGATCAGGCTTCTGTTTCTTCAGTTTCTTCTGACCAGGAATATTCTTTCCCTCCTTATGAGGATTCTGATGCTGAGGAATCCATTCCTTCAGCTTCTCCCCCTGAGGATTTCTCTTTTGGGGAAACTTTGCATGAAATGAGGGAACATTTTCACTGGGAAGGACAGGAGTACTTGGAATCTAAGAAAAGACTAAGGGATTTTCTTCTTCTTCCCCAACATAGACCCCTGGCTATTCCTCCTATTTTGGATATTGTGGATGATGCTTTTTCAGAGGCTAACTTAACTCCTGACTCTTCCTCCAGCTCCTGTTAAGCCAGACCGATTATTATAGGGTTCCTGATTCCCACCAGTTTTTATACAAGAATCCTACTGCTGACCCTGAAACCATTTCTCAGGGTCCTAAGGGGGTTAAGGCCGCTTCTGCTAAAAAACCCATTCCCACTGAGAAGGATTCCAGATCTTTAGAAAGATGGGGCAAAAAAGTGTACACTTCTGCTACTTTATCTATTGGGGCTTTAAACTGTCAGCTTCATATGCTGAAATACCAGCAATTTCTCCTGTCTGTTTAACAAACAAAAGCTTACTTCCATTTCTGCCTGTGCAGATGATAAGGAATTACATGACTTAATGCATGCCACTGAACAAGTTGGGAAGCATGGTTTACACTGTGGAGTTGATGCCTTGGAGGCTTCTTGTAGGGCTGCTGCCTCTGGCACAGTCATTAGAAGGCATGCATGGTTAAAGGAACAAAATTTGCCAGATCAAGTAAAAGCTAAATTATTGGATGCTCCTGTTCAGCATAATGTTTTGTTTGGACCTTCCTGTTTTGGTCTGGTTGCTGTTGAAGCATCTACCAGGAAAAGATTACAAGTCTACAGGCCCTTGCATCATCTGGGGCAAGACTGTTGATCACCAAACAGCCTGTGTGGCCTGCTTTTCATCTTGGGGTTAGTACTACTGTTTTGATTCTGGTGAGAGAAGAAGCAAAGGAGCATTGTATCCCAGCAGTGTGAAGCTGTGGTGAGGTCAGCACTAGCAGTAGCCATTCAGGTGACTCCCGTATTTTTCTTTCAGTAGGTACTGCTTGATTTGCGTCTAACTTCAGATTATCTGCCTAAATACTTCATCCGTAAATCTTCAGGGTCTACTTATTAGTTTCCTCTCAGGAGTTTTCAGTGGCCTGTATAGACGCAGATTACGTAAGTTGACATTTTTCCTGTAAAAGCAGCGTTGAAATTTCATGAATACCTAGTTGCACACAGGACAATTAGCTTGCAGTGACAAGCTGCAAACCCCAGACTCCTGAACCAGATTTATATGACATTATTTTATATTCTTACTCCAACTGTATAGTAATAAAAAAAAAAAAAAAAGTAAAGTTCTTCGTGTTTCACTGTTGCAGTCATCACACTTGGGTTATCTGCCTGCAGGTAGCCCTCAGTCGGCCCGAATACCAGAGACTAAGTATTTCTGCGTCGGATGCTGTTGCTCCAGGACTGACATCAGGGGTATAAAAACAGGCAGCCAATGCCATTACATCAGTCTTTCTTGCCGAAGCAGTTCGCGAGAGTGCTGCTGCCTGAGTTTACGTTTGCGAATTGAATCATCCTGAAGTCTTATAAGTCTTATAACTCTAAGTACTCTTGGGATCCTGGGGATCCTTTTTCTTGCTCTAAAAAAGTTAAAAAAGTTCTTGCCTGTGGAAAGCAAATAAAGCAACTGCCACACTGAGATTTTCATTCTTACTGCATCACCTGTTTAGGCCCAGACCACGCTGTCTGTTTTGTGCCTTGTTCAACGCTTATTGTCTATTTGTGGGCCTTCTTGTCGGTAAATACTTTGTCTGTAATCTCTCTCTTTATTCGTATTGCTAATCTAATTGCTTAGACCAGCGAGATAAAACGTGATAAAAAAGCTGACAGCACACAGAGAAAGCACAGGTCCAAAGCTGCGTTTCACGCTTCGTCGCAGCCTCTGATGCCCACTTCAGTGGATTCACAGGCCTCTACCAAGACCCGTTTGGAGTCCTCAGTGGCCTACCAAGACCCGTTTGGAGTCCGGTATGCTCGAGACTCTTCTGGAGCCTCTGAGCAGGCAGGGCTACTGATGGAGGAGTCTTTGACCGTGATTGAGCAGGGAGGCTGTTCTTTCGTGTCTTCAGTTCTGTCTAAAACTACAGAGTTTCTAAGGCCAAGAGTATGCTCTACACCTAGAAAACAGACCAAAGTGCATGCACCTGCTCCCTTGCAACTGAGAAAAGACCTTAAAATGCTGCACCCTGCCCTTGCCACAACATCAAATGTCCAAAATGGCAGAAGACCTTATTATGCTGATTAGGGGAAGTCCGCCTTCCCCTGCTAAGAGAAAGAGATGTCCCCAGCAGCTTCAACAGACCTAGGAGTCTGACAACTGAGAGGTCAGATTATATATTTTCTGCCTGTCTTCTGCTTTTGAGGAAATTTTACATGAGGAATCCATTCCCATTGACTCTCCAGAGAAACCTTAAGTTTTTGGTTTGCCCTTACATTTTTTGAGACCAATTTCCATCCATAATGCCAGAGTCCTCTCAGTTCTAAGACTTATGAGAATTTCTAGATTTGCCACAACATAGGCCTTTAGCAATACCCCCAGTCCTGGAAGTTGATGTCTTTATGGAATTAAGTCTTACTCCTGATACTTTACCCCCTGCTCCTAAGAAACCAGACTGGTACTACAGAGAGAGAGACTCTCCTCTCCAGAATTCCAGATCAGAATTCCAGACCCTAGGATTAATCTTATAAAGGATATAATTCTCAAGAGCTCAGCAGATTAAGAAGTCAGACCAGAGGTTCAGACAGACAGACCAATGGTTTGTATCGATATGAAAGTGCAAACCTCACCCACTCTACACATACTATTAGAAAGCTAAATTGCAAGAGCTTACCAACAAACCAAGCCAATAAAGCAAGCATTGCAGTGTGACTTTGATGCCCTACAAGCATCTTGAAGCAAGAGAAGTGCAAGAGCTGGCAAGAAGCATCTTGCAAGATAGCAAGCACTGATTTAAGCCATGTCAAATCAAAGTGCAGAGGCTGAATCTGGCAGGGCAGCCTGGCAAGGGGCTGAGAAGGCAAGGCAAGCTTGGCAAGGTAAAATCTGCTCCTTTAAAAAAATCAAATCAAAGTACTTACAATTTGGCCTGAACACATAGTAGGCAAGAAAAGGCAAAGCAAAGTTAAAAAATAGAAAAAAGGCCAATTCAAAAAGAACCCAGGGTAAGGCCCCGCCCTTTAGCCTTAGTCCTAGCAAGGCATTGCCCTTCCAGCCCTTTCAGGCCCCAGCCCCAACAGCCAGGGGCAACAGGCCCCCAGACCCCAGGGCCAACCAGCAATCAGCTACAAGCTATGTGCCTGCAGGAAAAAAAAAGCACCTCCAAAGCCAAAGCCCCTAGTAGGAAAAGAACCCCAGGTCCAAAGAATTCCAACCAACTGCCTTCTGCCACTCCCCCCCTCTGCCCATTCCTTTGTGCTTCCTTCAGTTCACTTGCCCCAAAGGCCAAAATCTCCTCTCCATCACCTCCCAGGGATATTTCAGAAACATCCTATCCACATTCACAAACAAAGGTTCCCCATTGCTAATTCCCAAAGGGTTCCCAGACCTTCCTCCAAACCAGTGGGCAGAGGCACCAAACCAAGTTCTATTCCCTGCTCTCTCAGGGCAATTCAACCATTTCTGGCGGAACAGATAGGTCAGGAATTCTATTCCGAACTTTTCCTGGTACCCACAAAAGAGGGATCTGGGCACCTAATCCTAGATCATTCAGTTGTCAACACCTTCCTGGTGGTACCAAAATTCAAAATGGTCACCCTGCAGCAGCTTCTACCTATGCTAGCCAAAGATGCCTAGTTAGTCACCCTAGACTTCAAAGAAGCCTATTTGCACATCCCTGTAAGGGAGTCATGCAGGAAATATCTACGTTTCAGGGCTGGATCTATGCATTATCAGATGTTCATCGTGTTTCACTGTTGCAGTCATGACTGTAGGGTTCTCCCCTGCCGGCAGGCAGTCCTCGGTCAGGGCTGTTCAGCCATGCTCCCTGCTGTCAGAGCTCCAGGAGTACAAAGCTGACAGCCGCGGCCATGTTCTTTTCTTGACAGTGTCCGATGTCAGAAAAAGTTAATAATTGTTTTTCATGTGGGAAGCAAATACCTCATAAGGACTTTCATCCGAACTGTTTTTCTTCCTTAGGCCCTGTAAGTACCCGTTGGAGTTGTCTTTTTTGTGCTAGATCCGATGTCAGAAAAAGTTCTTGCTTGTATTTCATGTCAGAAAAAAATAATAATTGTATTTTTTGTGGGAAGCTGTATTTCTTGCTTAGGCCCTGACCTTACTGTATTTCTTGCTTAGGCCCTGACCACATTCAATTGTACAAGCAATTTGTGCTTATATCAATTTTCGCGTCAGTTAATGCGTACGTCATTATATTAAATTGCTACCGATGGCGTTATTTCGAGTAGATGTCCAATACGCAAGGATAAAGACAGGCCTCCGAGGTCCAAATCAGACGATGTTGTACAAGCAGACCCAGCTTCTATGGCGCCGCCGTAGTGAGGGAGCCAGCTTCCGCCGCCGCCGCCGTTCGAACCGATGGCCATCGCCTGTCAAAGGCAAGACCGATGGCCAAACTGACTCTCACGAGGAGCCAGCTAGGCCTTTTCTGATCTGGCACCGGAGGACCAGAAACAGCTACTTAACATGGGTCCGGAGCAAAGGTACATGATTAGGGGTTCACATCCCTCCAAGCCAAAAGCTCAACTCCCAATAAAGGCATGACTCTTCCAAATCACTTCTCTGTCAACAGACCCAGTTCTGAAGGCCTCTTCTCTTTCCCTACCATTCCCTTAACATGAGTAGGGCATCATTTTCTTCTTCTGAAAGGAGATGATTTCTCTTCTGGGAAGGACCAGAGGAAAAGGCTTCTGTTTTCAGTTTGACTTCTGATCTTCTTCTTCCCTTCTCTCTCTTCAGGAATTTTTGATATTTCTTCCCCATTCCTCCTTATTCTGATTCTGAGAACTTTGGTCCTGACTCTTCTTCCCTGACCTTTTCTATTTCCTTGACACAAATCCCTGGCCTGATTCCCTGGACTTTTATACAGGAATCCTACTTCTTCTTCTGACCTAAGAACTCCTGGTTTCTCCTCCTTCTTCCTCCTGATTTGGAAATTTATTTTCCTTGGCCGGATTCCCTTCTGGATTTTTCTTTTCCTCCTGAGACTCCTGTCCGATCCTTTTATCCATTGGGAGAATACACAGACCTTCTGCTATGCTGAATTCCCACTGACCAGGATGATAGGTCAATCTGCTGAAAGCTTAAAAATTTCTCTGTCTGAAAAGAAAGGCAGCTTCCGCTTCTGCATGTCCACTTAGAAAGGACTGAGAAAACTTACATGATGGGGGCAAAATGGGGCAAAAGGTTAACAGCAGCTATTTGGGGCTTTAAAATGAGGCTTTATGTGAGTGAATTACTAGCAAATCTCCCTGTCTTCTCCATGCATGCATAAAACAATAGAATGCCTCCAAGAGATGCTGTAAACTTGATGAGTTGGATGATGACTTTGAACATGCATGGAAAGGTTGTGGGAAGCTGGGAGCTTCATGTGAAGCTGACTGATTGGAGGCTTCTGGCCTCTGCATGTTTAATAGAAGAAAAAAAGGCATAAAGGAAAAAAAAATTAAAAGATGCCAGAAAGCAGCATAATGTTTTGTTTGGATCTAAAGCTGAAGAGGTGATAAAGAAGATGGAGGACAAGGCAAAATCCATGCAAACAGTTAAGGATTTCTTACAAGTACAGCCACCCAGATTTAGTAGGAATTGGCCTACAAAAAATTGTTCCTTTCCCAATTCAGACAGGCCTCAGAGGGTTAGATACAGACGCTCCCAAGGAAGGCCTCAAACACATGCCTCTTATAAACCAAGACAGTGGACTGCTGCTACCTTTGGGGGAGGAGAGGACAGGTCGCAAGCTCATAGAAAACAGACTCAATGACTCCCTCTGTTGGGCTGCAGGAACTTCTTGCCTGGAAGCCCCTCTCGGAGGAAAACTTTCTCTTTTTCACATAAATTGGACTCCTATAACCCAAAACAAGTGGGTTCTGGATGTGGCTTCAAGAGGTTACAAATTCCATTTTCATACCCTACCAAGACCAAGCGGATGGCCAGATCTTCCAAAACATCAATGGTTAGAGGCCTTAAACCAGGTGGAAGCTCTCTTGGCTATGAAAGCCATAGAACTAGTTCCACTTTCAGAGATGGGACAAGGTTTTTACTCAAGGCTCTTTCTAGTCCCCAGGAAGCAAAATTCATGGAGACCCATTCTGGATCTGTCAGTCTTGAACACTTTTCTCAAGATACCAAAATTCAAGATGCTTACTCTACAGCAGCTACTTCCAATGCTGACCAAAAATGCATGGATGGTAACTTTGGATTTAAAGGAGGCATATTTACACATTCCCATCAGGCAGGAATGCAGAAAATACCTCAGGTTCAAGGCCGGATCGAGGCAGTATCAGTTCTCTGCGCTACCCTTTGGATTGTCTACTGCGCCCAGGGTCTTCACCAAATACCTGGCTCCAGTAGTAGCTTATTGCAGACTCAAGGGAATTCAAATTTACCCTTATCTGGACGACTGTCTTATTCAGGCAGACAGCAAGGATGTCTTACTCCAGCATCTAGAGTTTGTTCAGAATCTTCTCAAGTTCCTGGGATTCACTGTAAACATAAAAAAAGTCAAATTTGACACTCTCACAACAGATAATTTTTCTGGGCGCTGCTCTAAACACAACAACCCAGATGGCATTTCTGACATATGAAAAACAATTACAGCTGGCTTCAACTTTGAAAACCTTGGCAACGTTAACTCGGCTATCTGCAAGGAGATTCCTGCAGGCTTTAGGTTACATGGCCTCCTGCATCCTTCTCGTACCATATGCAAGACAACATATGAGGAAAATACAGTGGTACCTAAAAAGTGTATGGTCTCAGCATTGCCACAGTTTAGACATACAGATCTCTGTCCTGCCTTGTCTTCAAAAGGAATTCCTTTGGTAGTCCAAGGCATGTACTCTAAACAAAGGAAAACCCTTCTGTCTGCCTCCTGCCACTCAGATACTAACCACGGACGCCTCAGGTTATGCATGGGGAGCCCATTTTCAGGCATCTGTCTGCAGGGCCTTTGGACAAAGGATCAGAAGCACCTGCATATCAATTTAAAGGAAATGTTAGCCGTTCAGAAAGCTCTATTGGCCTTCAGGAATGTTCTACAACCAGGACAACTACTGATACGGACAGACAACACCACAGTTATGTGGTACATAAAACAAGCAAGGGGGATCTCATTCCTATCCCCTTTGCAGACTAGCCATGAATCTTTGGAACACAACTCTAGCTTGCATTCTAGACCTTCAAGCTCAGTTTCTACCAGGGAAGCAAAACTTCTTGGCAGACTACAAGCAGACCCACACGAATGGATGCTGGACACCGAAATATTCAAGATGATTACAGCAGTCTGGGGATGTCCTCACATAGACCTCTTTGCATCCCACCTCAATCATCAACTACAGATTTTTTGCACCAGGACATTCCACGAACTAGCTTGGAAAGTGGATGCACTATCATTCAGTTGGAGAAACCTCTCTGGGTATGCCTTTCCGTCTCTTCCTCTTCTTCCACGGGTATTATTAAAGATCAAACAGGACAAGCCCAAGATGATAATCTTGCTGGCCCCAAATTGGCCTCGACAGTTTTGGTACCAAACACTGAAAAACCTTTGCCTGGAGCCCCCTTGGGTTTTACCACAGATTCCGAACCTTCTGTCCCAACACCAGGGTCAGGTTCTGCACTCCCATGTCAAAACTCTCAGCCTGGCGGCCTGGATAATCCAGGGTCTTTGATTCATTCTCTCCTACCCAAGCAGGTTATGGATGTCATTTTAGAAGCCAGACGTCCTAGCACTAGAAAATCTTATGCAGGAAAATGGAAAAGATTTTGTTCCTGGATGCAGGCTCAGGATTCTGATCCTCTTATTCCTAACATTCCTCTGATTTTACTTTACCTGACAGACCTCTTGCATAAGGGTCTGTCTTTCTCTTCCATAAAGATACATGCCTCTGCTATTTCTGCTTATTATAATACAGACCCTCCAATCTTTTCCCATCAGCTCATGAGACAAGTTCTTACTAAGGCCCCCTAGATCTCCTCCCATTCCTGCTTGGGATCTCAACTATGTTTTGGAAAAACTCACCTTACCTCCTTTTGAGCCTGCTGCCCCATCTGACATCAAGTTTTTATCTTGGAAGACCGCTATCCTGTTAGCGCTGACCTCTGCCAGGAGAGTTTCGGAGTTTCAAGCTCTCATGGCTGTGGAACCTTATATTATTTTTCATCAAGACAGGGTGTCTTTAAGGACTAATCCTACTTTCATGCCTAAGGTGATTTCCAAAGTGGCTTTAAATCAAACTATTCACTTGCCAACTTTTTTCCCCACTCCTCAAAATACGGGGGAAAGGATCTTGCATTCCTTGGATGTACACAGACAACTACGTTTTTACCTGGACAGAACCAAGGACATCAGGAAATCAGAGCAATTGTTTGTTTCTTATGCTTCAAGTTCCCAAGGTAAAGCTATTTCAAAACGGACCATTTCCAAATGGATTGCTCATGGAATCAGTTTTTGCTATTCACACCATGGAAAGCAAATCCCAGGGACTATAAGGACTCACTCTACCAGAGCTGCTGCCACTTCAGCTGCCTTCCTCAGAGGAGTTCCTACCAAGGACATTTTGGAAGCTGCAACTTGGAGTTCAGTGCATACTTTTTCTAAGCACTACAATATACCTCTCTAAGTCTAGGGCAGGCTTTGATTCTGCAGTCTTGCAGGGCCTTTTAGCCGCCCCCTCTACTTTATGACCACCTCCCTTTTATTCTGCTTTGGGATTCAACCCTACAGTCATGACTGCAACAGTGAAACACGATGAACATAGTACAGTTGTGTACACTTACCATAAATGTAGATGTTCGAGTGTCTTCACTGTTGCAGTCTGGGTTTCCCTCCCTCCTGTCCCCTCTTATTTTTTCTTTTGTGTGGTCCCTTTTTTCACCATTCTTCTGAGGTGTATTTGCAAAGGGTATGGGATCTTACTCATTTTGGAACTCCTGACATCTGGGGCAAGAAAAACTGGAGAACATGGCGTCGGCTGTCAGCTTTGTACTCCTGACGCTCTGACGTCAGGGAGCATGGCTGAACAGCCGACGCCGGACCCAGACTTTGGGATTCTGGCCGAGGACTGCCTGCCAGCAGGGGAGAACCCTACAGTCATGACTGCAACAGTGAAGACACTCTAACAGCTACATTTATGGTAAGTGTACACAACTGTACTTTCTCTGCACTTCCCTTTGGCTTATCCACTGCTCCCAGAGTATTCACAAAATGCCTGGCTCCAGCCATTGCTTACTGCAGGCAGAGAAATATCCAAATTTACCTGTACTTGCACGCCTGATACAGGTGGACAGTCAGGAATTGCTGTTGCAGCACCTGACATCTGTAAACAAAAGCCTTCTCACATCCCTGGGATACACCATCAATGAAAAGAAATCAAAACTAGTCCCCAGTCAAGATTGTATTCCTGGGAGCAAGCTTGGACACAGCTTCTCAGATGGCATTCCTCACTTCAAAAAAACAAGCCTATCTGACAGACTATTTTACTCAAATGGCCATCGGAACCCAGCTATCCGCAAGGAAAATCCTGCAGGCCCTAGGGTTCGTGGCCTCATGCATCCTACAATTCCATATGCCAGACTGCATATGAGGAAACTTCAGTGGTACTTAAAAAGTCTTTGGTGCCAACATTCTCAGGACCTGGAAACCATCATTCCTATCATACCCTGTCTAAGGATAGTGTTTCTTTGGTGGGAAGCCGCATGCAACCACAACAAGGGACTGCCCTTTACTCAACCCCACGCCACCCAGATCCTAACCACAGACTCATCAGGCTATGCCTGGGCAGCACTTGTACCCACTCCTGCGCAGCCTGTCACCGGTGCCACCCTGGCACCTACACCAGAACCCAACCCTGCTCTCTCAGCAGGAGGGACACATTTTGCATCCGCAATTGAAACCCTAAATCTTGCAACCTGGCTTATTCTTTGAATTCTCCCCTAGCAACCCTAAGCAAGCAGGTGCTGGACATCATTCTTGAAGCCAGAAGACCCAGTACAAGAAAATCCTATGCCAAGTGGAAAAGGTACGGATTCAATCTAAAGGAGAGGACACAACTCTGCCCTCCCTGCCCCTAATCCTGGATTACTTGGCTGATCTACTCCACAAAGGCCTGTCCTTCTCCTCCATTAAGATACATGCCTCAGCCATTTTGGCTCATTACAACACTGAGCCTCCTCTCTTCTCGCACCATCTTATCAAACAGTTCCTGAGAGAGGCAAACAACTTCAGGCCACCAAGGAGAGCACCCACCCCTGCTTGGGACCTTAACTTTGTACTGGAAATGCTTATGCTTGCCCACTTTGAACCTGCAGCATCAGCAGAGTTAAAATTCCTCTCTCGGAAAACACCCTTGCGTCTGGCCATCATTTCAGCTAGAACATTGTCTGAGCTACAAGCACTTATGGCTGTGGAACCCTTCTTTATTTTCCATGCTGATATGGTTTCCCTCAGGACTAACCCTTCTTTTATGCTTAAAGTGGTGTCCAGTGTGGCTCTCAACCAATTCATCCATTTGCCAACCTTCTTCCCTAATCCTCAAAATAAAGGGGAAAGGATCCTGCACTCCTTGGACGTGCACAGATGGCTCAGATCCTACCATGATGGGACTAAGCCCTTCAGAAAAATCTGACCAGTTACTTGTCAGCTTTGCAACAGGGCAGAGGGCAAGGCCATTTCAAAACATTTTCCAAATGGATAGCACACTGCATCCATTTCTGTTACAAGCACCATGGAAAACCAACCCCTCAGGGGGTCAGAACACATTCCAGTAAGGCAACATCTACCTCTACAGCATTTCTCATGGGAGTCCCTACCAGGGACATCCTGGAAGCTGCTACCTGGAGTTCTATACACACCTTCAACAAGCATTACCACTTGCCTATCTTTTCCAAATCCAGGGCAGGTTTTGCAACAGCAGTCCTGCAAGGCATACTAGCCAGCCCCAACTCCTCTTGACTGCCTCTACCCTTCAGCTTTGAGAATCTACCCAAGTGTGATGACTGCAACAGTGAAACACGAAGAACATAGTACAGTTGTGTACACTTAACCATAAATGTAGATGTTCGAGTGTAGTCACTGTTGCAGTCCTGGTTTCCCTCCAGCCCCCTGGTTTCTCTCTCTCTCTCTGTCTCCCCCTTTTCTATGGCTTTTCTCACTCCTTTCTGGGATATTGGTATTTACTTTTTACTGGTTGTGTTTTCCCCCACCATAACTTAGTTCCCTATTTGGGGGGCTCCTGACATTTGGGGATAATGGCATTGGCTGCCTGTTTTTTTACCTCTGACGACCTGACGTCAGTCCTGGAGCGACAGCATCCGACGCAGAAATACTAAGTCTCTGGTATTTGGGCCGATTGAGGGCTACCTGCAGGCAGATAATCCAAGTGTGATGACTGCAACAGTGAATACACTCTAACATCTACGTTTATGTAGATAACCCAACTGTACACAACTGTACTTTGTCACGGATGTGAACTTTGTTACGGTTTCTGTTACCAACGTGGTGGATATGGGCATCCTGAGGCTATGTAGAAATTGCCTCATGTTTATTGACAACTAGTTAATTCTCAAACAAACTGACATGGTGTGTGAGAGATGTATTTACACAGTCACTGAAGGGAAAGCTCTCGCATAAAAGCATTCCTGATGTCAATAAGGTTGTTAGTACACATGCACCCATCCCACGCAATTCAGAGCAGGCGCATAGACACACATTTGCTGAGATACTTAAATGTAACCTTCCTAAACACCAAAGACGAGCTAGATGGATGTATAACAAATACCCTCACCAGCGCTGACTGCACACTTCAGCAAAAGCCACTTCTCATGGAGCCACAAGGCAAGCCACCACACAGTCCAACATTCTGGCCATTTGAAACTCCACTGTGAGACACCCAGGCTGAGGAATAAGAATGGCCATGGTCAGTTGCTCATCAGGGACCAGGATCCATCATATTATGCATGCAATTAGGTCATTAGACAAGTACCGGAATGATTCAAGTCATAGTCCATGTGTGTGTGTGTAAATGATCAGAGACGTACTTCCTTAGACTATATGAAGAGAGACATCGTAGAGCTCTTGAAATATGTTTCCCAGGCTGATATGGGCCTAGCACTGAGCAGCAGTTTTCCTTCTCTGGGGTTGATGCCACAGTACGAACAAAAGATGACCAACTTAAATAATTGTCTTAGTTTCTGGTGTCATTCTAAGGGAGTGTAACATTTGTCAGCATCGAAGGAGATTGTCAACAGACTGCACTGCTTTGCTAGAGATGGTCTGTACCTCTAGTGAGCTTTTTAGGCAATGCAAAACTCTGAGTACTTCCAACATAGCAAATCAAAGCCAAGAACATTAAAGGTATTACTGCTCAATGCTAGGAGTCAACATCTTTGAAGCTCTTTTCACCCTAGTGAATGCTGACATTTGTGCAGTCACTGAGACATGATTTAAAGCCAGGAAGTGCACACCAATAGTGCAAAGTTATTTATAATGCCTTCCGCACGTTTAGACCAGCTACTATAGAGACAGAGACTAAACACAGAGGTGTCTCAGTTTACATCAAAAATAAATATACATCAAAGCTCATCAAACAGGAGAATACACTTGTTTCTCCATGTTTAAATCACCATAGGCAAAATCCAATACCAATTCTTGCAAGCTAAACTTCCCCTCTGACCCAGGAAATGCATACCATATATTGAATACACTTAACATCCAAACCAATACCATATTCGCAGGTGACTTTAATTACCCCACTGTTAACTAGGAATTGCATATGACACCAGACGTGCAGGCACAGAAATTCCTGGATCTTGTAAACGCGAACTCACTGGACCAGAATGTTACTACACCAGCCAAGGGTGCAACCATAGTAGATCTAGTCCTCACTAATATGGGAGTGCTGCATATACCCCCTAATGTAATCAGACTGCAAAATGATCTTCTTTTGAAGTAAAAATAAAACCTGGAACCCCAGCTAATCCTGGGAAATTCAAGAACTACTCTAAGGTCAACTTTCTACCATTAAATGATAACCTGGCAAAATTTCAAGCTCCCATAAACCCTGAGAACACTTCTGCCTATGTGGAACTGTTCACAGAAACCCTATACAAGCATGTTAATAGTTGCATAGAGGCAGGGGTACCCACCAGGAAGAACAACTACAGAACTAATTAATTTAAAAAACACAAGCCACCCTGGTGGAATCACAACCGCAATAGGCTGTATAACAGAAGGAAGAAAATAATGGCAATAATTAGACGGTGATGCACCCAGCAGAACTAAAGCACACCATTCGAACTAAATAACTCCGAGGACAAATAGTCTACTTAAACCAAATTTGGGATAGATTTGGCCTCCCAGGCCAAGGACAACCACAAGGCATTACTTAGCTATGTCTGCAACCTGAAAGGCAATATACAGTTGTGTGCAGAGCTCATTGTTAATGGAGACACCTAATACTAAACCAGAAAATACAGCCATCCTACTGGCTGAAATATTCAGCTCCAGCTTTTACCCCTCTCTCCCCTTCAACCTTCCTTTAGGAAATGCCATCAGATACAGCTCCCCCTGCTGTTCTCAAACTGATGTGGTATATGAGAGATGTATTTACACAATGTCTCTGAAGACAACACACTCACATAAAAGCACACATGGCCCTAATGCTTCCTCTAAGACTAAGGGCACTGCATCAGTAGACCCAGACAACATCTCAGGATGCTTTATAAATAGCATGAAATATGATACATCAGGCCCTCTGGAATTGCTGTTTAAGTATAGCCTCCAAATAGACTTTGTGCCTCATAAATAGAGCAACAGTCCTCTCTCTGCACAAAGGTAGGCCTTCTGCAGACCCTGAAAACTACAGACCCATAAGGCTCACTAGTTGAATATGCAAAGCCGTGACAGTTATCATGGAAATGATCAGTAATGACAGAAATCCTACAGATACTGGACTCAACCCACTCTGGTTTTGTCAAGGGCAGGTCATTCCTACTCAGCCTGAGGGAATTTTTTGAGAAGGTTGCCAAAGCAGTGGATGAGGGTAAAATGGTTCACACTGACTACCTTGACCTGGCCAAGGCATTTGACACAATACCCCACTCTGGCATTATTGACAAACTCTGGAGGTTAGGTACAAACCTTTGTCAACCGGTGGGATAGCCAGCTGTCTCGCAGACAGGACCCAAAGTGGTCAGTCACAAGTGGAGTCCCTCAGGGATCGGTCCTCGGACTGCTCATTTTTGGCATTTACTTCTCTGAAGTCAAGGTCAATGTCAGTAGCTTCTGGCTGACTAAATTTGCAGATGATTGCAAATTAGGAATGGTGATTGACTCCTCCATTGCCACACAAGTTCTCCAGGAAGGTCTGATACAGACAAACGACTGGTGTCAGAGCAATGGACTAAAATGAAATGCCAGGAAATGTGTAATGTTATATTTAGTTAACAGGAGTGGATGATTTCCCTGTCATATTGACACACCCTGAGACATGGTACAGTAGTCAGGGACTTGGGGACCATCACATGTCTACAGTAGTGAGGAAATCATTCTGTGTTTGTATAACTTACAAACAAAGGTAATGGCGTCTAGGTCCAAGGAAATCATTATTCCACTGTATTTGGTATTTGTCAGATGTAACTAGACATGTTCAGCAGTTGGAACGTCCACAGAGGTTAGTCACTGACGATACAGGACATACGTAACATGTCCTGTGCAGACTGCCTCAAGGCCCTACCCCTGTATTCTGTCTCCTTCAGGATGTTTAGGGGAGATGTATACCTGATATACAAGGCATTGTTTGACCCCACTCTGGACATCTTGCATATTTGCAAAACAAACAGCGCCAGAATTTGTTCTAAAGACTTAAAACCTTGCCTGTGATATAAATAGGACCTGCTGGAAAGCACTGGTATGTATCCCAGAGACTATTCCTTCTTTGGAACAGGTTCCCCAATCCATGTGAAGCACAGTTCCTCCCTAACCCAATTCCAGGTGTAACTTGGACAGTTGGATAGGGATTGGACAATTGGATGGGGACAAGGAAATTCATCCCTGGTTTGACACCTATGTCTTTAGTGGATACATGCAGCCTGTAAATGTTTCATCCCCCAAGCCCCTGCTTACACTTATCAAGGGTACCAGAACTTACCAGAAATTAGGGATGCATGGGTTGGCTTAAAAAGGCCTTTGTGATTGTTAGCCCTCAACCTATGAGTAAAGTAGTCTTCAGTAATTTCCTGCTGCCTGGAGAAGAAACATCTTTGACTTCACAGAAGCAGCAATTGGCTAAGAGCTTCGGTTTTTTTTGTGCATCAGTCCCCATTGTTAAACCTCTCCACTCAGAAATTGTTGCCCTTTTATAAACAAAATAGCATCTTATTGTGGCAGCCTACCTTTCATTGTAATCCTGTTAATATATGTGCGAGTGTTTAAACAGTACCGACAGGGAAATCATGTCATACTTTTACATAACGTAATTTAAATAGCTGGGGAAAGTGTTTCAAGTTTGTGTGTGCTGCATGTGGACACTTCGTGACAGCTTAACTTCCAGCAGACTCGGTCCAGCCACACTTTCCTGTTTTTTATGCTTCTTCCTGGTTACATTATGGATACTTACTCCAGTCTGGCTGGCTTTTTTTCCACATTATTGGAGAGAGAAAAACAAAATCACTTGCCACGGAGTTCTTGCCATTGTTGTGTACTCAGTCTGTAACTCAGCCAAGAATGGTTGAGCCTACAGTGGCCATTGGTTGTTCCTCAGACCACTCACTAAAATAATATTTTTGGCCATCATGAACACTGGTTCAGCCATGTTCTATTTGAGTGCCCATTACTCGATACAGGAATGGGAAAAACTTTTTCTCTTGGTCGGGGGGGGGGGGGCACGCTGGTAGATTTTCTGGGTAACTGGGGCAAGAGACCATTAGGCCAGGAAGGCAGGCATCCCTGCTGCGAGTTGGTCCTTTTATGCCGGAACATTGTTCTTTTGACGAAGTTACTACTGTTTACAAAAAGAGGAGCTCTTTATCCCTTGAATAGATGAGAATTACAGGCAGTAAATTGTGGTATGCAGAATTTCTTACAGATGAGCACTCTCTGTAAAATTATTCTTGGGAAAACTATTGATCTGATATTAATCCTCTTCACATCCATTCATCACTGATGGCTTTGGTTCCGAGCCCTCTGACCTCAGTCGGCCTAATACCAAGCTCACGCTAGCCAAAAAACTCTCAAGCTAAGCTATTACCCATAATTCCCGTCTCCCTGTTATCTCCGATCTTATTTGCCACGTAGCCGTAAAGCTGCGTTTCAGCCAAGCTCTCAGCTAAGTGGAAAACTTGATATCTTTCTGGATATTTTGTGCATCTCTTATTTCTTGTGGTTAATCTTGATATTTCTTTAAATCTGAAGCTATATTTAGACCTTTTTCCCCTTCTGTCTCTACCTGTTTGTTAATTTTTTCAAGTACCATTGGTGGTGCGTCCTTTCTCTTACCTTGTGGTATTTCTTAAATACCATCGTTTGTATTTCTTCTTCCCTTTTCAGCTAAGTTGTTGTGTGTTTTTGATATTAGACATAGTATAGTAGAATCAGAACTCTTTGCTTTAGTTTTCTATCTACTGGTTGTGCGTATTTTGTTTATGATGTCTGTTAAAAATGGTATATCGGGGTTTAAGCATTGTACTTCATGTAAGGGTAAACTGCCTAACAGGGATTCCCATGATGACTGTGTTTATTTTTTGGGGGTGCCCCATCTTTTGGTGCAACCCCCTTGTGTGATTTGTCAAAGATTTAGGCAGCGCACCTTGAACGAGCGCAAAAACAAGCCGATTCTGAAGGGCCTCCTTAAATCACCCTTTTCAGAGGCCATTTCTGTGCTGGAGGATTCATCCCCTCCAACCAAGGATAAGAAAAGGTCCCACTGTGTTCCCTCTTCACCATCGGGTGACCAGGGCAAACCTGTAAAGCCTAAGGTACCTAAATTATCTTTGGAGCATAAGTCCACCTCATCGGCACCGTCCTCTACTGCTCAGACTACAACTGTTCTTATGCCGGTTCCAGCTTTGCCTCCGATACAATCTCTGACGTAGAGTTCAGATTTTCCAAAGATTACTACGACTTCGGCACCAAGTGCCGCTTCGGCACAGTGCACACCTTTGGTGCCTATCTCTGCAATTGCGCTTGCTACTGAACCTTCCGTGTCAGCTCAGAGTGCCCCTTCGGCACAGAGTCCTTTCACTGTCCCGATAATGACTATTTTGACGCCACTTCTTCCAATCTCCAAACTTGAGATATTGGTGCCTATAGATCCCACACCACGGACCCGATACTCTCCTTCAACAGATCTTTTCTAGGAACAGACTGTATACCTGTCCTAGAACGACCTGACTCCGCATCGGGCGTATCCACTAGATCTACCAGGAGCCTTTCCGAGCTTGACTTGGTGTGTCTTGTTGACCAGCTGTTGACAGCCAGGGGGATACCCACTCCTTCTAGGACCCATCCATCTGCAGGACTTCGATTGGCTTCTCCACGGACTCCTTCCTACTCTCCTCCTTTGACCATATCGGCTCAAATGTCCTTTTCAGAACCCCCCCCCCGTCTCGACGCCTGTAGTGGACCTCATGGCTCCTGGACTGTCCCTTTGGCCCCCGCTGAACCGGGCATTCCTCAACCCCGTGATTGGGCTGCAGGCTCTTTGCTTGCGGCACGGTTCCGTGTGCGTCTATGAATCCGTCCATAGTGCTGGGAGTTCTGTCTGCACTGATCCTACTTGAGGCTCCATCCTCTGGAGCGGGTTCGGCAGAGCGGGGTGTGACCCCAGTGCCGTGCTCTCCCTATCCCTCTTCAGGAGGACCTGCTTTCCGAGCAGTGGGGAGGGCACTTGCTTCTGGAAACATTCCTTTGGTGTTGGATCTCCAGACCTATTTTCCCCCTGAGCTACAGCTGACACAAGCCGCCTCCCTGGGACACTGGGCAGGAAAGTCGCAGGAGACGTTACGGGGCGCTGCCTTTTCTGAGTCTTCCTCAGAGATCGTGCAAAAGGAAGCATGTAGACTCCCCTGAAAAGTCTCTGACAGAGGATACAGATTTAGATGATGGTGAAGGGTCCCAGCGGTCACCCCCTGATGATGTCTCCTTTGGGGACATCCTCGAAATGTTGAAACAGATGGGTGATTGGAAGCCCACTAACCCTTCTGAGGAGTCTGTGTTTCTGCAGGCTTTCTGTGCCCGGCCATCTACCTCTTGGGTGACCCCGCCTGCAGACGAGCTGGTACAACTCGTGGTGCAGCTCGCCTGGAAGAACCTAAATTGTACTCTCGCAGTGGTGTAGGTTGGTGAAACGGGAATCGACCAACTGTGGTTCAACATTCTTTTTTCCGTCGAGTATGTACTCATCATTTTCACAGTAAGCCCTTGAGGATGTGCAGTATTTACTATAGTGGGGCATAGCCAGGTACTAGAAAAATCTGTTGGTAAGTTGAATCAATGTTTTAGTTGGTGCCATTAGGGATTTTGTGCCACTGGTGCTCAAATATTTGAGTTGCTCGCTTCTGTCCTCTCTCATTTTTCTGTAAATGTTCATTTTTTGGCTGTTTCAGCATGTTTGCCCATGGATCCTCCTCTTTGTTGTGAAACAGTTTCTGAAAGGAGTTTTACACCTGAAGTCTCCTTGTAAACAGGTTTCTTCTTTCTGGGATCTCAACTACATGTTGGAAAAATTAACAGTCACCTTTTGAACCTGCCAATCAAGTTGATTTAAGGTTCTTCACTTGGAAAACTGTACTCCTCATTGCTTTGACAGCTACAGTAAGAGCATCTTTGTTGAGTGCTCTCGTGGTGGGTGAAACCTGTTGGATTTCCTTAAGGGTAGGATATCTTTAAGGACAAAGCCCTCATTTATGCCTAAAGTGGTTTCAGAGTTTTCTTTGAATCCAGCCTTAAGTCTCCCAGATCTGATGTCCTTTTCATTCTTCTTTAACATATGGGTTACGGATCAGACCTCTGATCCAACTTGGCTGAATTCCATGGACTTATGGATCCAACTTCCATGCTCCTCCCTGTACCGCCAATGTCTGCAATACTTCAGATCCCGTTTGCCACCATCTCGCACAGACGCTGGTCCAAGGTAAAAGTTGATAAAAATAAAAGTGGATGTCAGAATTCTAATTACAGTATGAGTGGGGTTGTGATGGGGGAAGGTAGTTTTAGTAGGTCCCTAATACTGAAGTATAACCATGATGAGGCAGATATTCAAAAAATAGTTCAATATTGGTACCTTTTTTTCAAAAATGCCGAACAATTTGGATGTGTTCAAAACTATTATTCACTTATAGAAGGGGTTATAATAAGAATATTTTGGAAAAAGAGATTAAAAAAGGAAAAGTAATTTATTAATCACATCAATAGTAAAGGAACATATAGATGTGGAATATGCCATCAGTGTAAATATATGGCGCACTGTGCTAACCCGAATCTTACTAGTTTTGCGATGACCCTAAAGGTTAATAGTTTAACTATTGTTTGAGAGGGGGTTGTATACCTAGCGTGTTGCCAGGTTTGTTCTTCATACTAATGTAGGAAGACAGAAGGAGCTTTGAAATCTGGAGTTCACGAGCACTGCTATGGGACCAGGAAAAGCACTTGAAAGTAATACACTATTTGGGCATTTTTAGAATTGTGAACACAGTAGATGCTCTTCGTGTTTCACTGTTGCAGTCATTACATTTGGGTTATCTGCCTGCAGGTAACCCTCAGCCGGCCTGAATACCAGAGTCTTGGATTCCTGTGTCTGATACTGTCTCTTCTTCCATGACATCAGGTCGTCAGGGGTATAAAACATGCAGCCAATGCCATTACACCAGTCTTTCTTGCTGCATGGTGCCTGAAGCAGAAGCAGTTCGCAGGTGCCGGTCGGCCAACTCCTGAAATGTTCATTTTCGAGTTTCAGAACCGAAGTCTTCAAAAAAGCTAAGTACCCTGGTGGGAATCCTTTTTCTTGCTCTTAACCAATGTCAGTAAAAGTTAACAATTGTTTTACCTGTGGAAAGCAAATACCTCATAAGATTTTAATTCGTACTCCATTCCTTGCCTAGGCCCAGACGACATCCCTCGCTGTCTGTTTTGTGCCTTATTCAACCCCCAAACTATTCATCTATTTTTGCAGCAAATTATTTCGGTACTCTGTATGACTATCCAGAAATGGCTTCGGTAAGCCATCCGACTACCAGTATTCCGAAAAAACTTGAGGATAAAGACGTAGACAGACTGCATAAGTCCAAAACTGCTGACGATGCTTCCGGTGAGCGAGTAGCCAGTCCGCTGGTACTCAGTGAAGTGCTTTCTCAGCCCCTGATACCCGCTACTTCAGATTTGCAGGCCTCTACTGAGACTCATTCGGAGTTCGGTATGGCGCGAGATGCTTCTTCGACTGTGGAACCTGCAGATGTCTCTACCTTGGATTTGTCCGGAGCTGCTGTGCAGGCACCGGCTTCTGAGGGTGTATTCAGACCTACAGACTTGCATTTTAAACCAATGCCATCTTCATCCAGGCCTAAAAATCGACCCACACTTAGAAAACTGATGTCTAAACCGCATGGTCAGGCCCATATGCCTAAAAAACTAATGCTTAGAATGGCTGAAGACCATGTCACTTTAATTAGGGGAAGCCAGCCTTCCCCCTCAGACTTGGAACTGATTTTCCTTCCGATTTCTTCTGGTCAGGATTCTTGTATTTCTGTTTTTTCTGATTACCAGCATTTGCCCTTATCTACCTATGAGGATTCTGATGCAGAGGATTCCATTCCCTCTGCTTCCCCTTCAGAAGAGTTTTCTTTTGGTGAAACCTTGCACGCTCTTAGGGAGCATTTCCGCTGGGAAAGCCAAGATTACTCTGACTCCAAAAAGAGGCTTAGGGAATTCTTACTCCTTCCTCAACACAGGCCTTTAGCTATCCCTCCTGTTCTGGACATTGTAGATGATGCTTTCTTGGGATATAGCCTGTCCCCAGACACTTCACCTCCAGCTCCATGAAAACGTGACCGGTATTAGAGTACCTGACTCTCACAAGTTCCTCTTCAAGAATCTTACTGTGGATCCAGAGACCAATTCCCAAAGTCCAAAGGGCATTAAGGCTACTGCTGCCAAAAATACTACCCCTTCTGATAGACATTATAGAGCCTTGGACAGATGGGGCAAGAAGGTATACACTTCTGCTACTTTGGCCATTAGGGCTTTAAATTGCCAGTTTCATATGTTAAAAGTACCAGCAGCATATTATGGGACTACTTAATCAGAAAATGATGTTGATTCCTGACTGTGCTGAACACAAAGAATTACAGGATTTAATGCATTCTGCTGAACAAGTTGGTAAACATACTTTGCAGTGTGGATGTTCTTCGTATTTCACTGTTGCAGTCATCACATTTGGGTTATCTGCTTGCAGTAGCCCTCAGCCTGATTAACAAAGTCTTGGGTCCTGTGTCGTTGCTGTCTCTCTCTCCGTGATGTGAGGTCGTTGGGGGTATAGAACATGCAGCCGACGCCATTACATCAATCTTTCTTGCTGTGTGGTGCCTGAAGCAGAAGAAGTTCGCAAATGCCGGTTGGCAGACTCCTGAAAATTTTATCAACTAAAAGCTAAGTACCCCGTTGGGGAAACTTTTTCTTGCTCTAAATCGATGTCAGTAAAAGTAAATAATTGCATTTCTTGTGGAAAGCAAATACCTCATAAAGATTTTCATTTGCACTGTATTCCTTGCCTAGGCCCTGACCACGACGTACCTCGCTGTCGGTTTTGTGCCTTATTTAAACCACGAACTATCTGTCATCAGTATATTTTCGCTTCTAAATATTTTGGGGCTCGGTTCAATTATCCAGATATATCTTTGGTAAACCACCCGACTACCAACATTCAGAAAAAACGCAAAGATAAAGACAGAGACAGGCCGCCTAGGTCCAAAGCTGCCAACAATGCTTCTCCTAAGCCATTCGTCAATTCACCGGTACTCTGTGAGGCACTTACACAGCCCCTGATACCCGCTACTTCAGATTCACAGGCCTCTACTGAGACCCATTAGAAGTCCAGTAATGCCGCAAGATGCTTCAATTGTGAAACCTGCGGATATCGCTACCTTGGATGGGTCCAGAGCCACTGCGCAGGCACTGGCTTCTGAGGGTGTATTCAGGCTTACTGACTTGCATATTAAACCAACGCTATCTTTTTCTTCAAGGCCTAAAACTCAACCATGCCTAGAAAACTGGCGCCCAGACCGCATGGTCAGGCCTCTATGCCTAAAAAGCAAATAAGAATGGCTGAAGACAGTCAACCTTCCCCTCTAAGAGACCTAGGGCTGAGTTTGCTCATGATACTTCTGACCAGGATTCTGACTTTTCTGTTTCCTCTGATGACCAGGATTTTCCTTTATCTACCTATGAGGATTCTATTGCTGAGGACTCTATTCCCTTTGCTTCCCCCCCTCCCTTGCAGGATTTCTCTTTTGGTGAAACTTTGCATACTCTTAGGAAGCATTTTCATTGGGAAAGTCAGGATTACTCTGATTCTAAAAAGAGGCTTAGTGATTTCTTACTCGTACCCTAGCACAGACATTTGGCTATCCCTCCTGTACTAGACATTGTTGATGATGCTTTTTCGGAATCTAGTTTGGCCCCTGACTCACTACCTCCTGCTCCCAGAAAATGTGGTAGATATTACAGGGTTCCTGACTCTCACAAGTTCCTTTTCACAAATCCTACTGCGGACCCTCAGACCATTTCAAAGGGTCCCAAGGGCATCAAAGCTACTACTGCCAAAAATCCTACTCCCTCTGATAGAGACTCCAGGGCGCTGGATAGATGGGGTAAGAAGGTATACACTTCTGCAACCTTGGCCATTAGGGCATTAAAATAGCAGCATATTATTGGATTGCTTAAACAGAAAATGATGTTGATTCCTGATTGTGCTGAAAATAAGGATTTACAGGATTTAATGCATTCTGCTGAACAAGTTGGAAAACGTACTTTGCAATGTGGTTTTGATTCATTAGAGGCATCTTGCAGGGCTGCTGTCACTGGGTCTGTACTTAGAAGGCATGCTTGGCTTAAGGAGTAATCCTTGTCAGATCATGTTAAAGCTAAATTACTGGATGCTCCCGTAAATCAGGACTGCTTGTTTGTCAACAAGGCAGAAGAAGTTCTTAAAAAAGATGGAAGAAAAAGCTAAATCTATGCAAACGTTTAAAGATTTCCTACAAGTACAACCTCCAATATTTAGTGGGCATTGGCCTTCTAAGAATTGGTCCTTTCCTGCCTCTTCCATGACTTCTCAGTTCAAAGCCAGACCCAGCAGAGCACCCAGGCTTCCATCTTAAGGTACACACAAGACTAAGCAGTGGGGGGGGGTCCTCTTCCAAATCTGGGAGTAGTAAACTCCCCCCTATGGTAAACTGTCTCAATGACTTCTTTTTAAAACTTACTGCCCCTTTTGGGGGGGGGGAGATTGCCCTACATGCAAAAAACCAGGGAGCTCATTACCCAGGACAAATAGGTTTTAAGTATAGTGTCCCAAGGATAAAGATTTCACTTCCACACGTTATCAACTCCGGTTGGCCAGATCTACCCCAAATCAGTGGGCAGAGGCTCAAAAGCAAGTACTCTCTCTTTTAAGTATAAAGGCTATTCAGACTGTTCCAGAAGAGGAAAAGGGACAATGTTTCTACTCAGGACTTTTCCTGGTACCCAGAAAAGACATCATAGCACCCTATCCTGGACTGTCTACTCCACCTTTCTAGTGGTTCCAAAATTCAAGATGCTAACTCTTCAGCAGTTGCTTTCTATGCTAGGAAAAGATGCCTGGTTGGCAACATTTGATTTAAAGGAAGCATACCTGCACATCCCAATCAGGGAATCTTGCAGAAGATACCTACGCTTCAAAGCAGGCTGCATGCACTATCAGTTCTCTGCACTGCCCTTTGGCTCAAAGTGCCTAGCTCCAGTCATTGCATTTTGCAGGCAAAGAAATATTCAAATATACCCATACCTAGACTGTTGTCTAATTCAGGCAGAAAGCCACGACATACTCTTGAATCATCTGGCCTTTGTACAAAGGGTGCTAACTTGTCTGGGGTACACCATAAACAAAAAGAAATCGCATCTGGTACCTTGTCAACTAATTATATTCCTGGGAGCAAGCTTGAATACAACTTCCCAGATGGCTTTCCTCACGCCAGAGAAACCAATTCATCTGACAGCCTACTTCAAACTAGTGGCCACGAAAACCCTGTTTTCTGCAAGTCAAACTCTGCAAGCTTTGGGGTTTATGACCTCCTGCATTCTTCTATATGAGGAAACTACAATGGTATCTAAAAAGCCTATGGTGTCAACATTCTCAGGATCTGGAAGCAATGATTCCTATCATACCTTGCCTACACCTAGAGTTCTTTGGTGGGCAGAGGCTTGCCTACAAAACCAGGGACTATCATTCACTCTACCCCCTGCCGACCAAACCCTAACAGACTCATCAGACTATGCATGGGGGGCACACCTGGCAGGGAAGTGCATTCAGGGCAAATGGAACCCAAGTCAAATGCACCTGGATATCAATCAAAAAGAAATGTTAGGTATACAGAATGCTCTGACAGCCTTCAAGGGCCGCATTCTTCTAGGACAATTAATGGTAAAGATGGATAACGCCACTGTTATGTGGTACATAAGCAGGGGGTACCCATTCTTACTCCCTCTGCAGACTAGCCATGGCATTGTGGAACACAGCCTTGAGCTACCAAGTGCATCTACAGACTCAGTTCCTGCCAGGAAAACTGAATACACTGGCAGACGGACTAAGCCGAAACCTCGTGGACCTACACGAGTGGAAACTGGAACCAAAGATTTTCAACGTGTTGACAAACAAATGGGGGGGCCCAGATATAGACCTGTTTGCCTCCCCCAGAACCACCAATTGGGAAAATTTTGCACGAGGACTCCCCACAAACAAGCTTGGAAAGTGGATGCCCTGCCTTTCAGCTGGATGCCCTGCCCTTCAGCTGGAAAAACCTATCAGTTTATACCTTTCCTCCTCTGCCTCTCCTCTCTAAAGTGCTGCTCAAGATCAAACAGGACAAACCAAGGACGACACTGATTGCACCAGACTGGCCACGCCAACACTGCTACCCCTTCTTGTGCATTGTGTCACTATTGGCCCCCTGGCACCTGCCTCTGACCCCTACCCTGTTGTCTCAGCAGGCGAACTAGATTCTGCACACTCAGCTTCAAACCCTGAACCTAGCAGCCTGGCTAATTACCCAATACCTCCCTCATCCATCACTGATTTACTAAGGGATGTTATCATTTTAGAGGCAAGGAGGCCGAAAACTAGAAAATCTTATGCTGAAAAATGGAAAAGATTCTGTGCTTGGAACCAATCTCAAGGGATGAGCGCAGAGGTGCCCAGCTTACCTCATATTTTGCAAAACTTAACTGAGATGCTTCACAAGGGAGTCTTTTTTTTCCTCCATCAAAATTCACGCCTCAGTCATTTCAGCTCATTATAACACAGAACCTCCCCTCTTCTCTCATCTACTCCTCAGGCAGTTCCTCAGAGGGGCCAAAAAATTAAGACCACCCAGGAGAGCCCCAACTCCAGCCTGGGACCTTAACTTTGTATTGGAGAAACTCACTCTTCCTCCTTTCGAGTCAGCTGCTATTGCAGACTTAAAATTTCTTTCTTGGAAAACAGCTTTTCTTTTAGCAATCACTGCAGTTAGAAGGGTATCTGAATTACAGGCCCTTATGGCAGTGGAGCCTTTCATCATCTTTCATGCAGACAGGGTGTCCCTCAGAACCAATCCCTCCTTCATGCCCAAGGTGGTATCCAGTGTGGCTCTCAATCAGTCCATTCATTTGCCAACCTTCTTTCCTAATCCACAGACCAAAGGGGAACGGGTACTGCATTCCTTAGATGTGCACAGGCAACATAGATTTTACTTAGACAGGACTAAACCTCAGAGGAAATCTGATAAACTGCTGGTGGCATTTGCTGCAAGGGCAGAGAGGAAGGCTGTCTCAAAGCAAACCATTTCTAAATGGATAGGCCATTGCATTCATTTCTGCTATAAACATCATGGAAAACCTATCCTACAGGGGATCAGACCCCATTCATCCAGGGCTATATCCACCACTGCAGCCTTTCTCAGAGGTGTTCCTACCAGGGACATCCTAGAAGCTGCTACCTGGAGTTCTGTACATACCTTAACCAAGCATTACCATTTGCCAATTTTCTCTAAATCCAGAGCTGGCTTTGCCACTGCAGCCTTGCAGGGTCTTACAGCTGGTCCTAATGCTATCTAAATTCCTCCTCCCATCCTTAACTTTGGGAATCTACCCAGATGTGAAACCTGAAGAACATAGTGCAGTTCTGTACACTTACCATAAATGTAGATGTTCAAGTGTATTCACTGTTGCAGTCCTGGTTACCCTTCCTCCAGCCCCGATTTCTTTGGCTACACCTCTACTATGCTTAAAAGCTTTTTGGTGTATTTGCTTTTTTATTGGAAGTATTTCCTTGTATATATGTATATATATGTTTTATTGCTTCCCATTAGGGGGGCACCTGACATCTGGGGCAAGAAAAACTGATGTAATGGTATCTGCTGCATGCTTTATACCCTTGACGATCTGATGTCACAGAAGAAGAGACAGCAACTGATGCAGGGCCCAAGAATTTGTTAATCAGGCCGACTGAGGGCTACTGCAAGCAGATAACCCAGATGTGATGACTGCAACAGTGAATACATTCTAACATCTACATTTATGGTAAGTGTACACAACTGTACTTTTTGACTCTTTAGAAGCATCCTGCAGGGCTGCTGTCACTGGGTCTGTACTTAGAAGGCATGCTTGGCTTAAGGAGCAAAACTTGCCAGTTCATGTTAAAGCTAAATTACTGGATGCTCCCTTAAACGAAGACTGGCTGTTTGGCAACAAAGCAGAAGAAGTCCTCAAAAAGATGGAAGAAAAAGCTCAATCTATGCAAACTGTTTCCTGCCAAGTACAGCCTCCCAGATTTACTAGGCATTAGCCTTCCAAGAATTGGTCCTTTCCAGTCTCTTCCAGGCCATCTCAGTTCAAACCCAGGAACAGCAGACCACCTAGGTTACAGTCTCAGGCTGCGCACAGGCCTAAGCAGTGGGGGGCTCCCACTTCCAAAGCAAGAAGTAGTAAGACACCCCCTACGGAAAAATGTCACAATGACTTAACCTTAACCCTTCCAAGCCTTGCTCAACTTTGAGCTGATTATAGGGCAATCAAAATTATATAGCCCACCTAATCATGAAGGGATTCACATCTAGATCAGGGGAGGTCATCGTGCCTCTTTACTCATCCCGCATCAGGCCCATAATTGAGTACAATGCCCCTTTTGGGATGTACCTTACCAGACACCTGCAGCAACTGGAAAGACCCCAAAAGTACCTCACCAAGAGGATCATAGGGCTCAAACAGATGCCATATGTTGCCCGGTTAAAGAAACTCCAGCTCTACTCAGTGGCGTACCGCCTGCTCAGAGGCAATCTGTGCCTGACGTATAAAGCCATGTCCAACCTGGAGTTAATGGACATGTTGCACCCCAGAAAATCCAAGCTACGCGCTCGAGAGACTTGAACCTCAGCACTGAAATAAATAGGACATGCTGGAGGGACAGATTCATAACCCAGAGGCTCCCTTCACTCTGGAATAAAATCCCAGTCCAGGTTAGGCAGAGTCCCTCATTGACTCTCTTCAAGAGGAATCTTGATGAGTGGGTGGGAGATCGTAGGTTTACCCCGAGTATCACTTCTGTGTCACTGTTAGACAGAGGCACAGTATACTAACCTCGAAAAAGGGCATAGCATAATTTAATTTAAAATGGGTGGCGAAAGCCAAACACACTCTGGCTAGGCTTATAAATGCCCTAGGGCAGATAGCCTAGTATGAACCTATGAACTGCCTGCTCCCTTAAGAGGAAAGATCACCCTGCATGCAAAAAACTGGGAACTCATTACCCAGGACAAATGGGTTTAATAATAGTTTTCCAAGGATACAATTCCACTTCCACTCCCTACCAACCCCAAACGGTTGGCCAGACCTACCCCCAAGTTGGTGGGCAGAGGCTCACCAGCAGGTTCTCTCTCTTCTAAGTATCAGGGCTATTCAGCCTGTCCCAGCAGAAGAAAGGGGACAAGGTTTTTATTCAGGACTTTTCCTGGTACACAGAAAAGACAACTCCTGGCGTCCTATCCTGGATCTCTCTATTTCACCTTTTTGGTAATCCCAAAAATCAAAATGCTAACATTTCAACAACTGCTTCCTATGCTAGGCAAAGATGCCTGGTTGGCAACCTTAGACTTAAAGGAAGTTTACCTGCACATTCCAATAAGGGAGTCTTGCAGGAAATACCTACGCTTCAATGCAGGCTCTATGCACTATCCATTCTCCGCACTTCCCTTTGGGTTATCTACTGTGCCCAGGGTTTTCACAAAGTGTCTAGCTCCAGCCATTGTATTTTTCAGGCAGAGAAATATTCAAATATACCCATATCTGGACGATTGTCTGATTCAAGCAGAAAGCCAGGACTTGCTATTAAAACATCTGGCATTCGTAAAGAAGCTTCTAACCTCACTGGGGTACACCATAAACGAAAAAAGTCTCACCTAGTACCCTGCCAACAGATTATATTCCTGGGAGCAAGCTTGAACACAACTTCCCAGATGGCTTTCCTCACTCCAGAGAAACAAGTTTATTCGACAACTTACTTAAAACTACTGGCCACAAAGACCCAGCTATCTGCAAGGAAAATTTTGCAAGCCTTGGGGTTCATGGCCTCTTGCATTCTGCTAATTCCATATGTAAGACTGCATATGAGGAAACTACAGTGGTATCTAAAAAGCCTATAGTGCCAACATTCTCAGGACCTGGAGTCAATGATTCCTATCATTCCTTGTATAAAGACAGAGTTTCTTTGGTGGGCAGAGGCCTGCTACCATAGCAAAGGACTCCCTTTCACTCTACCCTCTGCCGCCCAAACCCTAACAGACGCATCAGACCATGCATGGGGGACTCGCTTGGCAAGACCGTGCATTCAGGGCAAATGGAATCAGAGTCCGATACACCTGCATATCAATCAAAAAGAAATGTTAGTTGTACAGAATTCCCTGACAGCCTTCAAAAGACCACATCCTTCCAGGACAATTATTGGTAAAGACGGACAACACCCCAGTTATGTGGTACATAAGCAGGGGGGAACCCAGTCGTACCCTCTCTGCAGACTAGCCATGGCTCTGTGGAACACGGCCTTGAGCTACCAAGTGCACCTACCAGCTCAATTCCTGCCAGGCAAACTAAATTCACTGGCAGACAACCTAAGCAGAAATCTCATGGACCCTCAAAAATGGAAACGGGAACCAAAAATATTCAACCTCTTGAACAAATGGGGGACTCCAGAGATGGACATGTTTGCCTCCCCTCAGAACTACCAGTTGGACAAATTCTGCACAAGGACTCCCCACAGTCAAGCTTGGAAAGTGGATGCCCTGTAATTTACTGGGGAAAGCCTCTCGGTTTATGCCTTTCCCTTTCTGTCTGTCCTCTCGAAGGTTCTGCTAAAGATCAAACGGGACAAGCCAAGGACAATATTGATTGCACCAGACTGGCCACACCAGCATTGGTACCCCCCTCTTGCACAGTATGATACTGCTGGAGCCATGGCACCTACCTCCAGACTCCTTCCCTGCTGTCCCAGCAGGTGGGCCAGATTCTGCACCCTTATCTTTAAACCCTGAATCTTGCAGCCTGGCTAATTCCTTGAGCTTTCCAATAGCATTCCTCAGTAAGCAGGTGCTAGATGTCATTCTGGAAGCAAGGAGGCCTAGTACTAGAAAATCCTATGCTGAAAAGTGGAAAAGGTACTGATGTTCTTCGTGTTTCACTGTTGCAGTCATTACAATTGGGTTATCCTGCTGGCAGGCTACCCTCAGTCGGCCTGAATTCCAAAGTCTAGGTCCGGCGTCGGTTGCTGTCACCTCTTCCCTGACGTCAATGCGCCAGGGGTATAAAAGATGCAGCCGACGCCATTTTCTTCAGTCTTTCTTGCCGCGCGGTGCCCGAAGCAAAAGCAGTTCGCAAGTGCCGGTCGGCCAACTCCTGTGATTTTTCTGTTCGAATTTCAGATCCGAAATCTTCACTAAAAAGCTAAGTACCCTGTTGGGGAAATTTGTTTCTTTCTCCAGACCGATGTCAGAAAAAGTTAATAATTGTATTTCTTGTGGGAAGCAAATACCTCATAAGGACTTTCATTCTTACTGTATTCCTTGCCTAGGCCCTGACCACGACGTTGCTAGTTGTCAGTTTTGTGCTGCTAGATTTAACCAACACACTATTAAGCGTCGGTGCGATTTTGCATTTCACTATTTTGGCAGAAGATTTAACTATACAGTGTCGTCGGATAGCCATCCGACTACCGGAATTCACAAGAAACGCAAAGAAAAGGACAGGCATCCGAGGTCCAAAACAGACTATGGGGCTTCTAAGCCAGTCACCGGTTCTCAGTGAGGCTCCTTCGCAACATCTGACGACCGCTACTTTAGACTCGTAGGCCACTACCGACACCCACATGGAGTCGACTAAGCCGCTGGAAGCTCAAAGTATTGGACCTTCGGAAACTCTTCCCTCAGATGGGTCCGGAGCCACTGAGCAGGCATCAGCTTCTGAGGGTGTTTTCAGACCTACTCAATTGTATGTTAAAACGACTTCAGCTTCTAAGGCAAAGACTAACGCAACTTTAAAGACAAAGAAACAAGTACAACAGCCTCATGGACAGGCCTCTTTGCCTAAAAAAACAGATGCTCAAAATGGCCGAAGACCTAATTACTTTGATCAGGGGTTCCCATCCCCCTCCTGATAAGAGGCCTAGGCAAGAGACAGAATATGAATCTTTAGATCAGGTTTCCATTTCATCTGATTCCTCTTCTGATCAGGAATACTCTCTTCCTCCCTATGAGGATTCTGATGCTGAAGAATCTATCCCTTCAGCCTCTCCTCCTGAGGATCATTCTTTTGAGGAAACTTTACATACCATAAGGGAGCATTTCCACTGGGAGAGTCAAGATTATCTAAGAAAAGGCTCAGACTTTCTTTTGCTACCTCAACACAGGCCCCTAGCTATTCCACCTGTGTTAGACATTGTAGATGTATTTTCAGAGTCCAGTCTGACCCCTGGCGCCTTACCTCCAGCTCCTGTTAAGCTGGACAGGTACTACAGGGTTTCTGACTTTCATAAATTCCTTTTCAAAAACCCTGCTGCTGACCCAGAAACTATCTCTCAGGGTCCCAAAGGGGTCAAGGCTTCCACTGCAAAAAAAGTACTCCCTCTGACAGGGATTCTTGGGCACTGGACAGATGGGGAAAAAAGATTTACACTTCTGCTACCTTGGCTATAAGCGCTTTAAATTGTCAGTTTCATATGCTCAAATATCAGCAATATATTCTGTCACTGCTTAAACAGAAAATGTTGATAAATTCTGGATGTGCAGAAAATAAAGAAATGCAGGATTTATTGCATGCAGCTGAACAAGTTGGAAAGCATACTTTGCAATGTGGTTTTGATTCTCTGGAGGCCTCCTGCAGGGCCGCAGTTACGGGTTCTGTCATTAGGAGGCATGCCTGGTGAAAGGAACAAAACCTACCTGATCGTGTTAAGGCAAAATTATTAGATGCTTCATTACAGCATGATTCTTGGTTTGGTGTTAAAGTAGAAGAGGTGTTAAAGAAAATGGAGGACAAAGCTAAATCTATGCAAACAGTCAAGGATTTCTTACAGGTACAGCCACCAAGATTTAGCAGACACTGGCCTACAAAGAATTGGTCCTTTCCAGTGTTAGACAAGCCACAAAGGGGCAGATACAGACGCCCTAGAGGCAGATCCCAGCCCCAAGGTTCGTACAGGTATAAACAATGGGGTGCTTCTACCTCCAAAACTGGAGAAGACAAATCACAACCATACAGGAAACAGTCCCAATGACTTCCCCCTACCTGCGCCAAGCACTTATCTTCTGGTGGCACCTTTAGGGGGAAAGCTAGCACTTTTTTCTCAAAATTGGCACATAATAACCCAGGACAAATGGGTCTTAAACATAGTGTCACAAGGCTACAAGTTTCACTTCCATACCCTGCCAAGGGCAAACGGTTGGCCAGACCTGCCAAAACATCAAAGGGCAGAGGCACAAAAACAAGTCTCATCCCTCATGGACATGAGGGCCATTCAACAAGTACCAGAGCAAGAGCAGGGACAAGGATTCTGTTCAAGACTGTTCTTGGTACCCAGAAAGGACCAAGCCTGGAGACCAATACTGGACCTATCTATTTTAAACACACATATCTGGATATTCCAAAATTCAAAATGTTGACTTTACAGCAGGTTCTGCCCATGTTGGGCAAGAAGGCTTGGCTTGTGACTTTAGATCTAAAAGAGGCATACCTGCATGTCCCAGTCAGACAAACCTGCAGAAGATACCTCAGATTCAAAGCTGGCTCAATGCACTACCAATTCTCTGCACTGCCCTTTGGCTTATCTACTGTGCCCAGGGTCTTCACAAAGTGCCTGGCACCAGTAATTGCATTCTGCAGACAAAGAGGAATACAAATATATCCTTACTTGGATGACTGCCTCATTCAAGCAGAGAACAAGGACATTCTACTACAGCATCTGGCTTTTGTAAAGAGATTACTGCCATGCCTAGGGTACACAGTCAACGAACAGAAATCAAAACTAGTACCCTCTCGAGATAATATTCCTGGGTGCAAGCTTAAATACAACTGCCCAGGTGGCTTATCTCACGCCCGACAAATAAAGGCAACTGACTGTTTCAAAATGTTGCAACAAAGGCCCAGTTATCTGCAAGAAAAATTCTGCAGGCTTTGGGCTTCATGGCATCCTGCATTCTACTAATTCCATATGCAAGACTGCATATGAGGAAACGTCAGTTGTACCTAAAAAGTGTTTGGGCTCAACATTGCCACAGCCTGGAAACGGTAGTTACTCTCATTCCCTGCCTGCAACAGGAGTTTTGATGGTGGGCGAAGGCCTGTCACCAGAACAAGGGACAGCCATTCACTCTACCCCCAGCCACACAGACATTAACAACGGATACATCTGATTATGGCAGGAAGATGTATTCAAGGCACATGGTCCGCAAACCAAATGCATCTACATATCAGTCAAAAAGAGATGCTAGCTGTTCAAAATGCCCTGACAGCCTTCAAGGACCTACTAAATCCGGGACAGCTACTTATAAAGACAGACAATACCACGGTCATGTGATATATAACCAAGCAGGGAGGCACTCATTCTTACCCCCTTTGCAGACTGGCCATGACTTTGTGGGACACAGCATTGACTTACCAAGTACATCTGCAGGCACAATTCCTGCCAGGAAAGATAAATACTCTGGCAGACGAGCTAAGCAGAAACCTCATGGATCCCCACAAGTGGAAATTGGATCCACAAGTCTTCAGCATGGTAACAAGGAAATGGGGATGTCCGGACATAGATCTATTTGCCTCGCCTCACATCTGCCAACTAAAGAGATTCTGCATAAGGACTTATCACAGACGAGCATGGAAAGTGGATGCCCTATCTTTCAGCTGGAAAGTCTTAACAGTATATGCCTTTCCTCCTCTGCCTCTCCTCTCCAAGGTACTCCTAAAGTTCAGACAGGAGAAGCCAAAAATGATACTGATTGCCACAGACTGGCCATGCCAGTACTGGTACCCAATCCTAAGGAAGTTGTCTCAATGCCCAGCCTGGACTTTACCTCAAGTGCCTCATCTACTGTCCCAGCAGAACAGGCAGATCCTGCACAGCCAACTCAAGACCTTAAATCTGGCAGCATGGCGAATAATGTAGTCATACAAAACACACCTCTCACTAAAGCGGTGATGGATGTCATTTTGGAGGCCAGGAGGCCTAGTACTAGAAAATCCTTTGCTGGAAAATGGAAGAGATTCTGTGCTTGGTACCAGGCACAAGGAATTGACACAGCTGTACCAAATATTCCTCAGATTTTGCAGTACTTGACTGAGATCCTTTTCATCTATAAAGATTCATGCCTCTGCCATTTCTGCTCATTACAATACAGAGCCACCAATCTTTTCTCATCCTTTATTAAGGCAGTACCTCAGAGGGGCCAAAAATTTAAGGCCTCTAAGGATATCACCAATACCTGCATGGGACCTCAATTATGTCTTAGAAAAACTCACCCTGCCTCCTTTTGAGCCAGCCGCTACAGCTGATATAAAGTTTTTATCTTTGAAAACAGCTCTGCTCCTAGCAATAACTTCTGCAAGACGAGTCTCAGAGCTACAGGCACTCATGGCTGTGGAACCTTTTATCATTTTTTATCCAGGCAGGTTTTCTCTGAGGACAAACCTGACATTTATGCCTAAGGTAGGTTCCAGTGTGGCCCTTAACCAAACTATTCATCTGCCTTCCTTTTATCCAAACACAAAGAATAAAGGGGAGAGAATTCTGCATTCTCTGGACATACACAGACAGCTACGCTTCTATTTGAACAGAACCAAAGCTTTCAGAAAGAGCAATTACTAGTGGCATATGCTGCAGGATCACAAGGAAAGGCTATCTCAAAGCAGACCATTTCAAAGTGGATTAGGCCACTGCATTCGTTTCTGCTATTCACAACATGGCAAGCCAGTACCTAAGGGCATTAGGCCACATTCAACCAGAGCAGCAGCCGCTTCAGCAGCCTTCCTCAGGGGAGTACCAACCAAAGATATTTTAGAGGCTGCCACTTGGAGTTCAGTGCACACCTTCACAAAGCAGTATCACTTACCACTCTACTCTAATTCCAGGGCAGGCTTTGCCACTGCAGTTCTGCAGGGCCTAATAGCTGCTCCTAATGCTTTTTAGCTCCAGCATCCCAACCTTAGCTTTGGGATTCAACCCAATTGTAATGACTGCAACAGTGAAACACGAAGAACATAGTACAGTTGTGTACACTTACCATAAATGTAGATGTTTGAGTGTATTCACTGTTGCAGTCCAGGTTACCCACCTGCCATCCCCCATTTCTTTGCTGGAACTTATCTGTACTTCTCTATGCTATACAACCTATGTGGTGTATTTGCTTGTAGATGAAGGCAAAATATTTACTTTGATGCATGCATGTTTTATTGACTTTTTTTTAGCCTACCCTTTTGGGGGCACCTGACATCTGGGGCAAGAAAAAACTGAAGAAAATGTCGTCGGCTGCATCTTTTATACCCTTGCCGCACTGACCTCAGGGAAGAGGCGACAGCAACCGATGCTGGACCTAGACTTTGGAATTCAGGCCGACTGAGGGTAGCCTGCCAGCAGGATAACCCAATTGTAATGATTGCAACAGTGAATACACTCTAACATCTACATTTATGGTAAGTGTACACAACTGTAATTTCCTGGAGCCATACTCATGGGATGGGCACAACGGTGCCCAGCTTACCTCATATTCTTCAGTACTTAATAGAAATGCTCCACAAGGGCCTATCCTTCTCATCAAGTAAAATTCATGCCTCTGCCATTTCAGCACATTATAATACTGAATCACCCCTCTTCTCACCCCCTGCTAAAGCAATTCCTCAGAGGGACGAAAAATTTAAGACCCCCCAGGCAAGCCCCTACTCCAGCTTTAGACCTTAACTTTGTATTGGAAAAGCTCACTCTCCCTCTATTTTAACCAGCTGCTACTGCAGAGTTGAAATTCCTTTCTTGGAAAACCGCCTTTTATTCTAGCCATCACTTCAGCAAGAAGAGTGTCTGAATTGCAGGCAGTCATGGCAGTGAAGCCCTTCATTATCTTCCATGCAGGGTTTCCCTCAGGACCAATCCTTCCTTCATGCCCCAGGTGGTGTCTAGTGTGGGCCTACATCAGACCATTCATTTGCCTACCTTTTTCCCTGAATCCACAAAACAAAGGAGAACGAATACTGCACTCTTTGGACATGAACATACAACTTTAGATTTTATTTGGACCAGGACTAATCCTCTCAGAAAATCTGAACAGCTGCTAGTTGGCTTTGCTGAAGGGGCAGAGGGGAAGGCCATTTCAAAGCAAACCATTTCTTAATGAATAACCCATTGCATTCATTTCTGCTATAAACACCATGGAAAACCTACCCCACAGGGGATACGATCACCAGGGCTGCATCTGCGTCTACAGTCTTTCTCAGTAGAGTCCCTACCAGGGACATCCTAGAAGCTGCTACCTGGAGCTCTGTACATACCTTCACCAAGCATTACTACATGCCTATTTTTTCTAAATCCAGAGCTGGTTTTGCCACTCTAGTCTTGCAGGGTTTAATAGCTGGTTCTAATGCTCTATAACTTCCTCCTCCTTTCCTTAGCTTTGGGAATCCACCCAAATGTAATGACTGCAACAGTGAAACATGAAGAACATAGTACAGTTGTGTACACTTACCATAAATGTAGATGATGATCTTCGTGTTTCACTGTTGCAGTCATTAATTTGGGTAATCTGCTGGCAGGTTGCCCTCAGTTGGCCTGAATTCCAATGTCTTGGGTCTTGTATAGGTTGCGGTCTCCTTTGCCATGACGTCAGGGGTATAAAACATGCAGCTGAAGCCATTTTCTTTAGTCTTTCTTGCCACGCGGTGCCCGAAGCAGAAGCATTTCGTGAGTGCCATTTGGCCGACACCTGAAATATTCGAGTTTGAGTTTCGGAACTGAAGTCTTCACTAAAGCTAAGTACCCCGTTGAGGAAACTTTTTTCTTGCTCCATTCCGATGTCAGAAAAAGTTAATAATTGTATTACTTGTGGGAAGCAAATACCCCATAAGGATTGCCATTTATACTGTATTCCTTGCCTAGGCCCTAATCACAACGTGCCTGGCTGTTGGTTTTGTGCTAGATTTAACAAACGCAAGAGTTGTCGCCTCATAGCAAGACGTTGTCCTGTTAGATTCTCAGCTAGGGCATCTTCTGTGTGGAGGCATACGTGAATGGGCCGTGCCTTCGTTGAAGGTTGTGCATCAAGGCTGGTAACCCGGTATGTAAAAATCCACTACCAATCATTAGCGGACCAGAGTTCCGCTGTGGCGACCCCTAACCGGGAAAAGCCGAAAGAAACAAACTATTAAGCGTCGGTATATTTTTGCCTCAAAGTATTTTGGAAACAGATTTAACTACCCAGAAATGTCGTCTGATAGCAATCCGACTACCGGAGTACATAAAAAATGCAAGGAAAAGGACAGAGAGACGGTCTAGGTCCAAAACCAACGACGAAGCTTCTCCTAAGCCAGTCACCGGTTCGCCGGTACTCAGTGAGGCACTTTCGCAGCCCGTGATACCCGCTAAGCCTCTACAGACACCCATGTGGAGTCTGGCATGCCGCGAGATACTTATTGGACCCACGGATGTATCTCCCTCGGATGGGTCCGGAGCCGCTGAGCAGGCACCGGCTTCTGAGGGGGTTTTCAGGCCTCAAGATTTGTTTATCAAACCGACGACAGCTGCAGAACCAAAGACAAAAGCAACTTCTAAAACTAAAAAACTGACACGTGAGCCACGTGCACAGGCCTCTATGCCTAAAAAACAAATGATCAAAATGGCTGAAGACCTTATTACCTTGATCAGGGGTTCCCATCCCCCTCCAGCTAAGAGGCCTAGGCAAGACACTGATTATGAATCTTCAGATCAGGTTTCTATTTCTTCTGATTCCTCTTCTGATCAGGAATTATCTATACCTCCCTATGACGATTCAGAGGAGTCTATATCATCTGCATCATCTCCTGAGGTTTATTCATTTGGAGAAACCTTGCATACTTTGAGGGAGCATTTTCACTGGGAGAGTCCAGATTTCTCAGAATCAGAAAAGAGGCTCAGGGTTTTCCTTCTCCCTCAGCTCAGGCTTTTAGCCATTTCCCCTGTTTTAGACATTCTGGATGATGTGTTTTCGGAGTCAAGCTTGACCCCTGACTCCTTGCCTCCATCTCCCAGCAAGCCTGACCGATATTACAGGGTCCCTGATTCGCATACATTTTTATTTAGAAACCCTGCTGCTGATCTTGAAACTATTTCACAGGGTCCAAAGGGAGTTGAGGCCTCAACATCAAAAAATCCTACCCCCTCTGACAGAGATTCAAGGGCACTGGGCAGATGGGGAAAAAAGGTTTATACATCTGCAAGCTTGGCAATTAGAGCCTTAAACTGTCAATTTCATATGCTTAAGTATCAACAACATGTTATGGGATTGCTGAAACAGAAAATGGTGTTGATTTCTGAATGTGCAGAAAATAAAGAATTGCAGGAATTATTGCATGCAGCTGAATACTTTGCAATGTGGTTTTGACTCCTTAGAGGCCTCCTGCAGGGCTGCATTTACTGGATCTGTGATTAGGAGGCATGCCTGGCTAAAGGAACAAAATTTGCCTGATCACGTTAAAGCTAAATTGCTAGATGCACCCTTACAGCATGATACTCTGCTTTGTATTAAGGTAGAAGAGGTTTTAAAGAAAATGGAAGACAAAGCTAAGTTTATGCAAACTGTAAAAGACTTCTTACAAGTGCAGCCACCAAGATTCAGTAGACACTGGCCTACAAAAAATTGGTACTTTCCTGTGTCAGACAGAGCTGAAAGGGGCAAATCCAGACGCCCTAAGGGATCCAGATACCAGGCACAAGATTCATACAGGTCAAAGTAATGGGGCGCTTCTACCTCCAAATCTGGAGGAGATAAAGCGCAAACTTACAGAAAACAATTCTAATGACTTCCCTCTGCCTACACCAAGCACTTATCTTTTGGCAGCACCCTTAGGGGGAAAATTAGCACTTTTTGCTCAAAATTAGCAGTTAACCCAGGACAAGTGGGTGCTAAACATAGTATCACAGGGATACAGATTCCATTTCCACACTCTGCCAATGGCAAACGGTTGGCTGGATCTGCCAATAAATCAATGGGCAGAGGCACAGAAACAGGTTACGTCCCTCATGGATATGGGGGCCATTCAGCTAGTACCAGAACAGGAAAAAGGACAAGGTTTTTACTCAAGACTGTTCTTGGTACCCAGAAAGGACAAGGCCTGGCGGCCAATACTGGATTTATCGATTTTGAACACATATCTGGACATTTCAAAATGCTGACTTTGCAGCAGCTTCTGCCCATGCTGGGCAAGAATGCTCGGCTGGTGACATTAGACCTAAGAGGCATACCTGCATGTCCCAATAAGACAATCGTGCAGAAGATACCTCGGATTCAAGGCTGGCTTAATGCATTACCAATTCTCTGCACTACCCTTTGGCTTATCTACTGTGCCCAGGGTCTTCACAAAGTGCCTGGCACCAGTAATTGCATTTTGCAGACAAATATACAAATATATCCATACTTGGACGACTGTCTCATTCAAGCAGAGAATGAAGACATTCTTCTTCAACACCTGGCGTTTGTGAAAAGGCTTCTAACATGCCTAGGGTACATAAACGAAAAGAAATCACAGCTGGTACCCTCTCAGAAGATAACATTCCTGGGTGCAAGCTTGAATACAACTGCCCAGATGGCTTACTTCACGCCAGAGAAACAAAGGCAACTAACTACTTAACTGGGTTTTTGTTGCCATCAGTTTGAAGTTATCTGCAAGACAAATTCTGCAGGCTTTGGGCTTCATGGCATCCTGCATCCTACTGATTCCATATGCAAGACTGCATATGAGGAAACTTCAATGGTACCTAAAAAGTTTATGGAGTCAACATTCGCACAGTCTGGAAACCATGATTCCTCTCATTCCCTGCCTACAACAGGAGTTTATATGGTGGGCAAAGGCATGTCACCAAAACATGCGACTGGTCTTCACTCTACCCCCTGCCAGCCAAACCTTAACAACAGAAGCATCAGATTATGCCTGGGGAGCCCACATGGCAGGAATATGCATTCAGGACATATGGACCCTAAAACAAATGCATCTACATATCAACCAGAAAGAGATGCTAGCTGTTCAAAAGCCCTAACAGCCTTCAAGGACTTACTTCATCCAGGACAACTACTGATAGACTGACAGCACCACTGTCATGTGGTATATAAACAAGCAAGGGAGCACATACTCATACCCCCTTTGCAGATTAGCCATGGCACTGTGGGACACAGCTTTGACTTGCCAAATATATCTTCAAGCTCAATTCCTGCCAGGAAAGCAAAATACTCTGGCAGACGATTTAAGCAGAAACCTTATGGATCCTCACGAGTGGAGTGGAAACTAGATCCACATGTCTTCAGCATGATAACAAAGAAATGGGGGAGCCCAGACATAGATCTGTTTGCCTCTCCTCAGAATTATCAGTTGAAAAGATTCTGCAGAAGGACTTGTTGCAGACAAGCATGGAAAGTGCACGCCCTATCAGTTTATGCCTTTCCTCCTCTGCCTCTTCTTCCCAAAGTCCTCCTAAAAGTCAGACAAGAGAAACCAAAGATGATACTAATTGCCCCGGACTGGTCCGACATTGTAGAGGCTGCTACTTGGAGTTCTGTTCACACCTTTACAAAGCATTACCATTTGCCTCTCTACTCTTTAAGTCCAGGGCAGGCTTTGCCACTGCAGTTCTGCAGGACCTTATAGCCACACCTAATGCTGTTTAGCTCCAGCCTCCCAACCATAGCTTTGGGGTTCTACCCAAATATAATTACTGCAGCAGTGAAACACGAATAACATAGTACAGTTGTGTACACTTACCATAAATGTAGATGTTCGATTGTATTCACTGTTGCAGTCCAGGTTACCCTCCCACTATCCCCCTGTCATTCTTGAGTTTCTTTCCTTCTCTTATCTTCTACAACCTATGTGGTGTATATGCTTGTAGATGACGGTGAAGTTTGTGTGTGTGTGTGTGTGTGTGTGTGTGTGTGTGTGTGTGTGTGTGTGTGTGTGTGTGTAAAAATATATATATATATATATATATATATATATATATATATATATATATATATTTTGGGGGCACCTGACATCTGGGGCAAGAAAAACTAAAGAAAATGGCATCGGCTGCATGTTTTATACCCCTGACGACCTGACATCATGGAAGAGGAGACAGCAACCGACTTTGGAATTCAGGCTGACTGAGGGCAACCTGCCAGCAGATTACCCAAATGTAATGACTGCAACAGTGAATACACTCTAACATCTACGTTTATGGTAAGTGTACACAACTGTACTTTCGAGTGTATTCAATGTTGCAGTCCTGGTTACCCATCTGCCAGCCCCCTGACTTCTCTTGGCTCTATCTTTCCTTCTTGTTTGGTGTATCTAAGCTTTCTGGTGTATTTGCTTTTTGATGGAGGTGTACCATAACATATAATTGCTTCCCTTTGTGGGGGCACCTGACATCTGGGGCAAGAAAAACTGATGTAATGGCGTCTGCTGCATGTTTTATACCTCTGACGTCATGGAAGAAGAGACAGCATCCGATGCAGAAATCCAAGAGACTGATATTCAGGCCAGCTGAGGGGCTACCTGCAGGCAGATGACCCAAATGTAATAACTGCAACAGTGAATACACTCAAACATCTATATTTATGGTAAGTGTACACAGCTGTACTTTTTTCTTTTCTAGGTCTTGGATTAGGTTGACCCTAACACACAGGGAGGGCAGTGGGAAACACTGCTTGAATATGGGGAATTGTTCTGGCAATTATTCTTGAATGTGAGTATCCCCCCGGGTCTTAATGACCAAATATTCTTGGGTCCAGCTTTAAAAATTCGAGCAGCTAAGGTTTAAGTGTGAGTTGTTTTGCATAGTGGCAAATATATATTTTGAGTGGCTAGGTAATGTAAAAAAAATTTTGAGTTATGAATTATTTTATGCAAAATGTTAATTATATTAATTCATGTGTTTGGTAGATGTAAAGAATTCTGAAAGATAATTATTACTATGGTAATGTGTTTTTAAACTGTTCTGGTTAGATTGGAGGTCACCAGAAATTGTGTAGACTTTTAAGAACCAGTAGTAGTCTGTACTATGACATTCAAATGTTCAAAGCTTTAATGTATTGTCATTCTTATTAAATCTGTCGGAGACAAATGCACTGAATTCTTTACTTTTGAAGATTTTTAACCTTTTGTGGTTGATGTTTTTCTTGAGTAGTCATTACTTAGGTTTTCCATTTTGATTTTCACTTTCTGCTTTTTCCTCTGCAGCCAACAGCTTGTTTTGATTGTTTTTCTCTGAGTTCAGTTTGAGTTGGGGGTTATTCTGTCTCCCTCTCCCGTCTAATCCATGAGCCTCTCCTCCACATCCCATCTAGTAATATTGCCTCCTCCGATCCATCCCATAGATGATGTCCTTCAAGGATGCATCTGCAGTCTTTACAAATGGGTTGTCCTGTCGTCAGGCAGCCCTTCGGTCGGCCGGATTCCAAAGTCTGGGTCTGGCTTCGGCTGGTGTCGCACTTCACCCGACGTCATTGCGGCAGTTATTCGGGTATAAAGGCATCAGCCGACGCCATTTTCCCCAGTCTTTCTTGCCGCGTGGCGCCCGAAGCAGAAGCTGTTCGCAAGTGCCGGTCGGTCAGATCCAGAGATTACTACTACCGAATACTACTTCGAAGACTTCTATAAAGCTAAGTACCCCGTTGGGGACTCTTTCTTGCCTCAGCCGATGTCAGAGAAAGTTAATAAGTGTTTATCTTGTGGGAAACAAATACCTCATAAAGATTTCCACTCCTATTGCATACATTGTTTAGGCCCAGACCACGACGTAGCAGCTTGTCTAGCCTGTGCTTCTTTTAACCGACGGACGCTTAGACGTCGATCGGACTTTGCTGAACAGATTTTCGGCTCCGATTTTGCCTACATTATGCCGTCGGATCCTCCGACTACACAAATAACCAAAAACGCAGAAAAGGACCGACACTCGCGGTCCGCGGTTTCGGCGAAACCGCGGTTAAGCAAACCACGAGTGTCTCGGTTTCGGCCGAAACCGAGCAAGCGGTTCTTTCTTCAGCCGATAACATGCCTTCTACCGAGGCCTCTTCTAACCTGGTAGAAACGGCTTCTGAAATCCAACCTTCTGTTGCGGTTTCACAGGATTTATCAGACACCATTCCCCTGGACATTTCAACCCCTGCACGTGGAGCTGCTAGGCCTCCTCCAGCTATGTCTATTAAGGCCTTTGCCAGGGCTAAAGCAGCCAAAGCATCAAAACCTGTGCCTGCCAAGCCCCCCTCTCACAGGCCCAGCACCAGCTCCCATATGCTTTCTTTGGCTGAGGATGTCATCTCTTTAATTCGTGGAGCCCAGCCTCATCCAGACAGGGCCTCTCTCCCTCCTCCAGGAAAGAGGCCTAGAGCAGAGCTCCCTGAGCCAGTATCCACAGATGATTCCTCTGATGACTCAGAACATACAGACCCTCCTGAGGCTTCTTATTCTCCTTACGAAGACTCTGATGCTGAGGAGTCCATCCCTTCAGCCTCTCCTCCTGAGAAATTTTCCTTTGGGGAAACCTTGCATGCTATGAGGGAACAATTTCAGTGGCAGGGCCAAGATTTCTCAGACTCTAGAAAAAGGCTTAGGACCTTTCTACATTTGCCACAGCATAGGCCTTTAGCTATACCTCCAGTTCTTTCTGTTGTTGATTATGCATTTAATGATGCTTGCACTGCTCCTTATTCTTTACGTCCGGCTCCTGCTAAGCCCGATAGGTACTACAGGGTCCCGGACACTCATCATCACTTATATAAGGCTCCTTTTGCAGATCCAGAGACTATCTCCCAGGGTCCTAAAGCTGTAGCAGCTGCTACTTCTAAAAACCCCCTCCCCTCTGAAAGGGAATCCAGGTCCTTAGATGGGGTAAAAAAGTTTACACCTCTGCTACTTTGTCAGCTAGAGCTTTGAACTGCCAATTTCATATGATTCAATATCAAGAGTTTATGCTTGACCAGTTGACTAAAAAGCTGTCCTCTGAAGAATCTTTAGATAAAAAGTATGTTCAAGAAATGGTACATAACATACAGCAGGTTAGTAACCATTCTTTAAAATGTGGCTATGATGCACTGGAGGCTTCCTTTAGATCAGCCATGACTGGCACAGTTATCAGGAGGCATGCATGGTTGAAAGAACAGGCATTACCAGACCATGTCAAATCTAAGCTTTTGGATGCACCTATGGACAAGGTCAATTTATTTGGTTCCCCTGCACAGCAGGTACTAAAGATGGAAGAGAAAGCAAAATCTGTGGAAACAGTGAAAGATTTCTTACAAGTTCAACCTCCAAGGTTTAGCAGGAACTGGCCCTCCAAGAATTGGTCCTTTCCGGACTCCTCTAAGGCACAAAGAGGCAGGAATAGGCGCTCTAGAGGCAGAAACCAATCCAGGGGTGCCTACAGGGGTCGCCAGTGGCAGGGTAACAACCAACGAGGCACGGATACAGCCACCACCACTACAATAACTCAACCACAGTGACTTGGCGGTGGCACCGCCTACCAGGGAACAACTAGAAGCACCCTTAGGCGGAAAGCTAACCTTATTTTCAAGAAACTGGCACTGCATTACAAGAGAAAAATGGATTTTGCAAACTATAGACCGAGGTTACAGGTTCCATTTCCATACTCTACCAGGAAAGAGAGGAATGCCAAACCTACCACCTACTCAAAGGACAGAAGCTCTAAAACAAATATCTGAATTAAGAATGAGAGCTGTGGAAAAGGTACCATCTATGGAGCAAGGGAAGGGATTTTACTCCAGACTCTTCCTGGTACCAAGAAAAGAAAACAAATGGAGGCCTATTCTAGACCTGTCCGCTTTAAACACATTCCTCATTGTTCCAAAATTCAAAATGCTGACCCTACAGCAGCTTCTTCCCATGCTGGGCAAGGAGTCTTGGCTGGTAACTCTAGATCTCAAGGAGGCATACCTGCACGTCCCCATAAGACCAATTTGCAGAAGATACCTCAGATTTCTTGCAGGATCAGAGCATTATCAATTCTCAGCATTGCCCTTTGGCTTATCTACTGCCCTGAGTGTTCACGAAATGCCTGGCATCAGTAATCGCTCATTGCAGACTTCAGGGGATTCAAATCTATCCCTACCTGGACGACTGCCTGATACAAGCGGACAACAAAAACAAACTAACAGAAGACTTACAAAGAGTCATCAACCTGCTGCAAGCCCTGGGATATACAGTCAATACAAAAAAGTCAAGGCTGATTCCATCCCAAAGAATAACCTTTCTGGGTGCAGAACTGGACACATCAAAACAAATGGCATTTCTAACTGCAGAAAAGAAAGAGCAACTTCCTCTCTAATTCTTGGCATTAACAAAGCAGAACCATCTAACTGCAAGAAAAGTGCTACAAGCTCTAGGCTTCATGGCATCCTGCATAATACTGGTCCCTCATGCCAGGCTGCATATGAGAAAGCTACAGTGGTACCTAAAGAATTTGTGGTCCCAGCACAAGCACAGCCTAGAAACCAAAATTCCAATGATCCCATGCCTGAAGCAAGAGTTCCTATGGTGGGCTCAGGCCTGCCAATCAAACACAGGATTGCCCTTCTGCAAAAGTCAACCAAGACAGACCATCACGACAGATGCCTCAGACCTCGGTTGGGGGGCACACATGATGGGCAAGTGCATTCAAGGCCTATGGACTCAAGACCAGCTGCATCTGCACATAAATCTAAAAGAAATGATGGCAGTAAAATTGGCAATCCAGGCATTCAGACCTTTTCTCCAAGAAGACCAGTTGATAAGGACAGACAACACCACAGTTATGTGGTACATCAACAAACAGGGAGGCACACACTCATACCCTCTATGCCAGCTGGCACTGGACCTATGGGATGTGGCTCTGAGCTACAACATTCAGTTACAGGCAATTTATGTACCAGGGAAGGAAAACATTCTAGCAGACATATTAAGCAGAACTACAACAGATGCCCACGAATGGATGCTGCATCCGGACATCTTCAAAACCATCACAAGAGAATGGGATTACCACAAATAGACTTGTTTGCATCCCCATTCAATCACCAGTTGAAGAAATTCTGCACAAGGACTTACCACCCACTTGCTTGGAAGGTGGACTCCCTATCTTTCAGTTGGAAAAGCCTGACAGCATACGCATTCCCACCACTTCCTTTGATGCACAAGGTGCTTCTGAAGATCAAAGAGGAACGTCCGAGGATCATTCTGATAGCCCCAGACTGGCCAAGACAACATTGGTATCCACTGCTGAGGAGCATGTCCCGGGAACAAATATGGACACTGCCCCTGATCCCATTACTGCTAACACAGAACTACACCATCCTGCATCCAAACCTAAAAACTCTGCAGCTAACAGCCTGGAACATTACATAACAGCAATTAACCCAAATTTATCCCAAAGGGTTAAAGACATAATCCTGGAGGCTCGTAGACCTTCAACAAGAAAGAATTATGCAGCAAAATGGAAAAGATATCTCATCTGGAGTACTGCAAAGGGGCAAGATGTGACACTGGTGAACATAGCCAATATCCTGGAGTACTTGGCGGAGCTCTTCCATACAGGCCTGTCCTATTCTTCCATCAAGATACATGCATCAGCTATTTCAGCAGAATACAGCTTGGATCCTCCTGTCTTCTCGCATCCTCTGCTCAGACAGTTTCTGAGAGGAATTAAAAATGTAAAACCTCCCAGGAAACCTCCATTGCCAGCATGGGACTTGAACTTTGTGCTAGAAAAACTAATTCTTCCTCCTTTCGAACCAGCAGCAACAGCAGAATTACAATACTTATCCTGGAAGACTGCTTTCCTGCTGGCAATAACTTCAGCAAGAAGGGTCTCTGAACTACAGGCATTAATGGCAGTGCAACCCTTCCTGATCTTCCATCAAGATAGTGTCCATGAGAACAAATCCTACATTTATGCCTAAGGTGGTATCCAGAGTCTCTTTAAATCAGGCTATCCACCTTCCTACATTCTTCCCCAACCCGCAGAACAGGGGAGAAAGGCTCTTACATACCTTGGATGTACACAGACAATTACGCTACTACCTGGACAGGACAAAAAACAATAGAAAAACTGACCAGCTTCTAGTAGCATATGCAACAGGAAAGGAAGGAAAACCAATTTCTAAACAGACAATCTCCAAATGGATAGGAAATTGCATTAGATTCTGTTACTCCTACCATGGAAAGAAAACTCCAGAGAACATCAGGCCTCACTCCACAAGGGCTACAGCCACTACCACAGCTTTCTTCAGGAGTGGCTACCAAGGACATTATAGAGGCTGCTACTTGGACCTCCGTGCATACATTTGCCAAGCATTATAACTTACCTCTATACTCTAGATCCCGTGCTGGTTTTGCCACTGCTGTTTTGCAAGGGATCCTAACTACACCATAATCTCTTCTCTTTTCCTCCTCCCTAGTTTGGCTATGGTATTCTACCCATTTGTAAAGACTGCAGATGCATCCTTGAAGGACATAGTACAGATGTCCTTCATGGATGCATCTGCAGTCATAACAAGTGGGTTGTCCTGTCGTCAGTTGTATCTACCATAAATGTAGATGTCCAAGAGGAATGCATCTGCAGTCAGGATTACCCACCCTCCTTCCCCTCTGAGGTACTCCTAGGGTATTTGCCAATCTTCAGCTAGCTTGGGGGGGATCTATTATGGTGTATTTGTTTGTATATATGTACATACATGCTTATTTTGTGTCTTTGCTCTCTACTATTTGGAAACTTTGGCATTTATCCAAATTTAGCCATCCAAGAGGGCACCTGGCATCTGGGGCAAGAAACACTGAGGAAAATGGCGTCGGCTGATGCCTTTATACCCGAATAACTGCCGCAATGACGTCGGGTGAAGTGCGACACCAGCCGAAGCCAGACCCAGACTTTGGAATCCGGCCGACCGAAGGGCTGCCTGACGACAGGACAACCCATTTGTAAAGACTGCAGATGCATTCCTCTCGGACATCTACATTTATGGTAGGTACAAAACTGTACTTTCATCGTGTTACCCTGCTGCAGTCATCACACTTGGGTTATCCTGTCGTCAGGCAGTCCCGCAGTCGGCCGGAATTCCAAAGTCTTGGTCCGGCGTCGGTTATTCCCTGACGTCAGTGCGCCAGGGGTATATATAATGCAACCAACGCCATTTTCTTCAGTCTTTCTTGCCGCGCGGTGCCCGAAGCAGAAACAGTTCGCAAGTGCCGGTTGGCCGACTCCTGAGATTTTCGAATTCGAATTTCAGACCGAAGTCTTCTATAAAGCTAAGTACCCCGTTGGGGAAACTTTTCTTGCCTCAGACCGATGTCAGAAAAAGTTAATAATTGTATTTCTTGTGGGAAGCAAATACCTCATAAGGATTTTCATTCTTATTGCATACCTTTCCTAGGCCCAGACCACGACGTCACTAGTCGTTTTTGTGCTAGGTTTAATAAGCGTACTATTAAAAGACGCTTTGATTTCGCACGACACTACTTCGGTAGGAAATTTAACTACACCATGCCATCGGAGCAACCGACTACCGGCGTGCACAAAAAACGCAAGGATAAGGACAGACAGCCCAGGCCTAAGCCAGATTCCGAGGCCTTGGCTGGTCTGGTCTCCGGTTCTCCGGACCTCAGTGAGGCTCCGACGCAGCCCCTGACTACCGCAGATCTGGAACCAGAAACCGCTTCGGAAATTTTGGCGGAATGTATCAGGCCGACGCAGCGTTTATTTCAGCCCCTACCGACGACATTGCTGCAAAAGACGTTAGTTCTGCAGAAACGCCATCAGTTTCTGAAGGCGTTTTCAGACAGACGACGCTCACCATTAAAACGTTTTCTAAGACAAAGACTCCTATTAAATCAAAAAGGACTGCACTTTAGTCCCCTGTTCAAGGCCCCATGCCTTGGAAACAGATGCTCAAAATGGCTGAAAATTTGATCTCTTTAATCAGGGGTTCCCAGCCCCCTCCTGACAAGAGGAAGATTATGCATCCTCTGAACAAGTGTCCATTTCTTCAGACTCCTCTGAGGACCAAGATTACTCCTTCTCCCCTTATGAAGATTCTGATGCTGAGGATTCCATTCCCTCAGCTTCTCCTCCTGAAGACTACTCCTTTGGGGAAACTTTACACACTATGAGGGAACATTTTCACTGGGAAGGTCAGGACTACTCTGACTCTAAGAAAAGGCTCAGAGAGTTTCTTTTACTCCTCCAACACCGACCACTTGCCATCCCACCAGTTTTGGACATTGTGGATGATGTTTACTAAGAATCCAGTTTGAACCCAGACTCTCTCCTGTTCCGGCTAAGCCTGATAGATACTATAGAGTGCCTGATTCCCACAAATTTCTTTACAAAAGCCCTGTAGCTGACCCAGAGACCATCTTCCAGGGTCCCAAGGGGGCTAAGGCTTCTATGGCTAAAAATCCTGTACCTTCTGAGGGGGATTCCAGAGCACTAGACAGGTGGGGGAAAAAGATTTACACCTCAGCCACACTAGCTATGAGGGCACTAAATTGCCAATTTCACATGCTTAAGTATCAGCAATTCCTAATCTCTCAGTTAAAGCAAAGAATGACCACTCTCCCTCAACAATCTGAATTGAAAGAAATGCAGGATCTGTTGCACGCCACTGAACAGGTGGGCAAACATACCTTACAATGTGGGTTTGATTCTTTGGAGGCCTCCTGCAGCGCAGCTGTCACTGGGTCTGTTATACGTAGGCATGCTTGGTTAAAGGAACAAACTCTGCCTGATCATGTTAAAGCAAAACTTCTAGATGCTCCCTTACAGCAGGATGTTGTTTTTGGAGTTAAAGCAGAAGAAGTCTTAAAGAAAATGGAGGATAAGGCAAAATCTATGCAGACAGTCAAAGATTTCCTACAGGTACAACCCCCTCGCTTCAGCAGAAACTGGCCAACAAAAAATTGGTCCTTTCCAGCTACTGACAGACCACAGAGGTGTAAATACAGACGTCCAAGGGGCAGAGGACAACCCCAAGTCCAGTACAAACCGTGCCAATGGGGCACTACAACACAGAAGGGAGGAGAAGACAGGTCCCAATCAACCAGAAGGCAAACTCAATGACTTGCACCTCATCTGGCCAAGCAACACTGTCTTGGCAGGCCCCTTGGGAGGAAAACTCGCACTTTTTTCAGACAACTGGCACATTGTCACAAAGGACAAATGGGTCCTAGACATAATTGTACGAGGATACAGATTCCATTTTTACACCTTGCCAATGAAAAGAGGAATGACGAACCTGCCACAAATCAATGGGCAGAGGCACAAAAACAAATTACAGCTCTCATGGACATGAGCCATTCAACTGGTACCTGCTCAAGAGCAAGGCCAAGCATTTTACTCAAGACTCTCTCTAGTGCCCAGAAAGGACAATGCCTGGAGACCAATTCTGGACCTTTCAGTTCTAAACACTTACAAGTACCCTAATTCAAAATGCTAACACTACAGCAGCTTCTTCCCATGTTGGGCAAGGAAGCATGGCTAGTAACGTTTGACCTCGAGGCATACCTGCATGTCCCTATCAGACAAAGTTGCAGAAGATACCTCCGTTTCATTGCAGGTTCAACCCATTACCAATTCTCTGCACTGCCCTTTGGCTTATCTACTGCACCCAGAGTCTTCACAAAATGCTTGGCACCAGTAATTGCATTCTGCAGACAAAGAGGAATTCAAATATACCCATACCTGGACGACTGCCTCATCCAAGCAGAAAGCAAGGACATTCTCTTACATCATCTGGCTTTTGTAAAACATCTACTAAATTGCGTGGGGTACACAGTAAACGAAAAGAAGTCAAAACTAGTACCCTCACAAAATGACATTCCTGGGTGCCAGCTTGAATACAACGGCCCAGAAGGCTTATCTTACGCCAGACAAACAACTACAACTGACTCAATATTTCAAAACAATGGCAACAAAGACCCAATTAACTGCAAGAAAAATTCTGCAGGCCTTGGGCTTCATGGCATCTTGCATATTAATAATACCATTTGCAAAGCTGCATATGAGGAAATTACAGTGGTACCTAAAAAGCGTATGGTCTCAACACAGCCACAGCTTGGACACTATCTCTCATTCCCTGACTACAACAGGAATTTCTGTGGTGGTCACAGGCATGTCACCTCAACAAGGGTCAGCCTTTCACCTTGCCCCCATCCAGGCAAACTATCACAACAGATGCATCAGATTACGCCTGGGGGCACACATGGCAGGACAGTGCGTTCAAGGCATATGGACTGCAGATCAAAGGAATCTGCACATCAATCAAAAAGAGATGCTAGCTGTACAGAAAGCTCTGACAGCCTTCAAGGATCTATGGACAACACCACAGTAATGTGGTACATAAACAAACAAGGGGGTACTCATTCCTACCCTCTATGCATGCAAGCAATGATCTTATGGAACACAGCTCTGGCTTACCAAGTTCAGTTACAAGCTCAATTCCTGCCAGGACAGAAGAACACATTGGCAGACGACCTCAGCAGAAACATCAAGGATCCCCACTAGTGGAAACTAGATCCACAAGTATTTGCAGTGATAATTCAAAAATGGAGCCTTCCCGACATAGATCTGTTTGCCAGTCCTCAAAACTATCAAGTAACAAAATTTTGTACAAGGACACTTCACCATCAAGCTTGGAAAGTGGACGCACTCTCTTTCAGTTGGAAAAACCTGACAGTATATGCCTTCCCTCCATTGCCTCTCCTCACAAAGGTACTTCTGAAAGTCAAAAAGGAGAGACCACGACTGATTCTCATAGCCCCAGACTGGCCACGCCAGCACTGGTACCCGCTGTTGAGGAATATGGCCCACGGCCCACCATGGATATTACCACAAATTCCCCATTTGCTAACACAACAAAACAATCAGATTCTTCACAGCCAGCTCAAAACCTTAAATCTGGCTGCATCGCAAATCAACTAAGCATCCAGCCAGCTCCTCTTTCCCAAGCAGTTCTGATGTTATTCTGGAAGCTAGGATGCCGAGCACCAGGAAGGCTTATTCGGACAAATGGAAAAGGATTTGTGCCTGGAACCAAGCTAAAGGCCAAGACACAATTCAGCCTCACACGCCTCACATTCTACAGTATTTAACTGAGATGTTGCACAAAGGACTTTCTTTCTCCTCCATTAAAATCCATGCTTCAGCTATTTCAGCCCACTACAACACGGATCCACCTTTATTTTCGCATCCACTTCTAACGCAGTTCCTCAAAGGGGCAAAAAACATTAGATCACCCAGGAGAACTCCTACACCAACATGGGACCTCAATTTTGTTCTGGAAAAACTAACGCTACCTCCCTTTGAACCAGCTTTCTCTGCAGATCTTCAGTTCCTGTCATGGAAGACTGCCCTGCTGCTAGCAATAACTTCAGCTAGAAGAGTCTCAGAGCTACAGGCACTAATGGCAGTGGAACCTTTCCTCATTTTTCATCAAGACAGAGTTTCTTTACGAACTAATCCTTCCTTTATGCCTAAGGTGGTTTCCAGTGTGGCTTTAAATCAAACCATCCACTTACCCACCTTCTTCCCAAATCCACAGAACAAAGGTGAGAGACTCCTGCATTCCTTGGACATTCACAGGCAACTTCGTTACTACTTGGACAAAACTTAGACTTTCAGAAAATCTGACCAGCTCTTTGTATCCTATGCTACAGCTTCTCAAGGGAAGGCTATATCAAAGCAAACCATTTCCAAATGGATAGGTCATTGCATACGTTTCTGCTATACCCATCATGGAAAACCAGTTCCTGCTACCATTAGGCCCCACTCTACCAGGGCAACAGCTACTTCTACAGCCTTTCTCGGGGGGGTTCCAACCAAGGAGATTTTAGAAGCTAAAACTTGGAGTTCAGTACACACCTTTACCAAACACTATCACTTATCTCTTTACTCTAAGACCAGGGCGGGCTTCGCCACTGCAGTTCTGCAGGGCCTTATAGCCTCCTCTAACCCTCTTTGATACCTCCTCCCATCCTTAGCTTTGGGATTCAACCCAAGTGTGATGACTGCAGCAGGGTAACATGATGAACATAGTACAGTTTTGTACCTACCATAAATGTACATGTTTGAGTGTACACCCTGCTGCAGTCCAGGTTACCCTCCCTCCATCCCCTCTGATCTACTGGCTAAATCTCTTCAATACCTTACTGATGTATTTGCTTATAGCTGAAGGGATTTTGTGTTTGTGCAAAGTTTACTCTATTTGGTACTAATTACTGACCACCTTTTTGGGGGCACCTGACATCAGGGGCAAGACAAACTTAAGAAAATGGCATCGGTTGCATTATATATATCCCTGGCGCACTGACGTCAGGGAAGAAGCGACAGCAACTGACGCCGGACCAAGACTTTGGAATTCGGGCCGACTGCGGGACTGCCTGACGACAGGATAACCCAAGTGTGATGACTGCAGCAGGGTGTACATTTTAACATCTACATTTATGGTAGGTACAAAACTGTACTTTTTGGAGCCCTCTGATCCAAGAATCCCAAGGGAATTGGTGTCAGAGCCGAAGAGGGTTAAATCTTTGACGCTTGACAGTTTCCCTGACTCGTTCTGCTGCTGTCCTCCCTGACCACGATGAGTGTCTGAGCCAAAATATCAGCATCTGATCGGGGGTGGGATCTACTTCGATGTTGTCTGAGCTGTCCTTGTCCCTTGGAGCTTCTGTTTAGGTAGCTGTGATCTGGCCCACTTCTCGAGGCATGGATTGGGACCGGGTTGGGGCTTGTTCACTTTGGAAGTTTCTGCTTTGATGTGATCAGCCACTGTTTCTCCTGGTTCATCTGACTTCAGAGTAGTGGAGAGGGTTTTCTCTTGTCCAAGAGACTCTGTTTATCTTTCTTCTTTGGATCCTACATCTATTCCTCGGTGGGTCTGAGCTGTGATCCCATCAGACCTATTCCTTAGGAACAGCCAGTGCCATCTAGCATCCAGACATTTCTCTTGGAGGAACTTCCCCATTCTTCTGACACTTCCCCAGATTATCCCGCTGTGGTTTCCCGTAAAAACATGTAGAGAGGGAGGGGCATAGATTCCCCTTTGGAATCTCTCTCAGAGGGTACGGACTTCGATGAAGGGGAAGGTTTCCCCAAATCACCACCTGATGATGTCTCATTTAGAAACATTTTGGAGACGTTGAGCAGATAGGTGGTTGGTCCCCAGATAGTCCTCACCTGTAGGAGTCATTATTTTTGGAACCTTTTTGTTCTGGGCCGTCTACGTCTTTGGTAACTTCCCTAGCTGATGAGCTTATCGACCTAGATGTTAAGTTGTCAATCTCACCTTCATTCTTGCTGGATGGGTTCGGAGCCGATCCTCGGCTCCTACTTGGCACTTGCTTTAGCTTGAGAACTCCTTTTACCAGCTCGAGGCAACCCTATATCCCATGATGCAAGGCAGAACTACCTCAGATCTCGTTTGCCGCTTAGCGAAAGAGGTCTCCTTTTTGCCAGCTGAGGTAAGTTGATATTTTCAGAAAGCTTAGTCAGGGATTTATTTCTCCCTTGTTCCCCTTTTTATAGTGTGTAGTGTTTCTACAGCCCACCCTATTTCCCTTATAGTTAAAAACTTTTAAATTCTTTTATAATTTTAAAAGAGTTTTCAGTTAGGCCTAGACCCCCTTGCTTAATCCCTACCTGTGTGTCTGTGTGTTTGGGGATTAATTGTGTGATTGTTGGGGTGTGTGTGACTTTCTTCCTCTAGGATTATGTCTAAGGAAGGCAAGGTCTCAGGCTTGAAGAAGTGTGACTCGTGCTGTCAGAAAATGTCTCTGACAGACGGTCACACTTCTTGTGTTTACTGCCTGGGGCCTTTGCACCTGCAGGACTCCTGTGCTTTGTGTCACTCTTTTAGCCAGAGAGTCCTGCAGGAAAGGAGGAATAAATTGATCCTCCGTGGCTTGCTTAAGCCAGAAGGTTCTCCCTCTAAAACAGGGTCCAGTAAACCTTCTAAGCCTCCGAAGGTTCAGGCTACAGTGTCTAAGCCTCCTCCGGTGGCTCGGCTCCGTCGAGCCGAGATCGGCCTCGGCTGGAGCCGATCTTTCTGCTTCTAAAGTAGTGGGCTCGGCACCGATCGGTTCCGACACCCAATCTACTGTTGCCTTGTCTGCTCCGGCTGGAGCCGACACCTTATCCAGCATCGGAGCCGAGAAACCATCGGCTCCATCTGGAATTCAGGGGACTTCGGCTCCGATGGCCGTCGAAGAGATCTCGGTCCCCTTCGTTGGAGAGTATCCACTCTGCTCCGGGGTCTCCTCTTTTGTCGGAGCGGAGCCATCGGAGCCGATCTTCGAGATCTTCCAGGCTGTCTGACCACGACTTAGAGAGGGTGGTAAGCAGGCTGTTAAAGTCGCAGGCACTGGCCCAAATGCTCCATAGCCCGTCTCAGCAGACTTCGGCTATTGCTTCACCCCTTGAACTGAACTTCCTCCTCCGACTCCCCACCAGAGTTCGGAGCCGGAGCTTCTCGGGACAGCGACTGTTTCGGGCGCGCCGATACATCCTTCGGCTCCGTCGTCTTCAGCTCCGATCTCCTCCTTGAGACCTTCCTTGGAGGGATCCGGTCGTCTAGTTTCCCTGGTCTGCTCCGAAGGGGCTAGTGGCATCGGACCCTTGTCCGACCCCGCTCTCCCTCTCGGGGCTTCGGCTTTGGTAAGCTCGGCACCGACATCGGCCTCGGAGCCTTCCCTCTCAGTGGAGCCGGGAATTCCTGTTTCCTCGGAACGGGGATATTCCGGTCTCCCGGGGAGGGGAGCCTTTGAGGTGATGAGGAGTGTCTTGGCTCCTGAGCCAGGTAAACGGTCCATCCCTCTAGCTCCTCCCTCTTCGGTGCCTGTAGACACCTCTTGCCAGCCTCTTGCTCTCAGGCCCAGGGATCCATCGCCCCAGGTTTCCCCATTGGGAATTTCCTCCTCTTCCGAAGTTTCTCCTGATCCTGCAGGTGAACCCCCTCGGAAGAGGACGTGTAAGAGGAAACACACAGACTCCCCTGAGTCTACTACATCTGATACCGACTTAGATGAGTCGGAGGGTTCCCCGATCCCCCTCTGAGGATGTCTCCTTTTCAGACATCCTTGAGCTCCTCAAACAGAGGGGGAATTGGCCATCCATTGATCCCTCAGAGGATGAGTCTGTATACCTGGAGGCTTTTGGATCCCGACCCTCCACCTCCTGGGTGTCTCCGCCTTTCGACCCACTTATGCAGGTAGTGGCTCGAAGGCGTGCAGCTCCAGATTCTGTGGAACCTGTCCCCAGGAGGCCATCCAAGTTTATTACAGCCCCTACGGACAAACAGTTTCTTTCCAAGGGCATTTCTGTGGATGCTATGGTGGTGGCGGCCGCCACTAAGAAGGAACTTGGATCCTTCAGTACCTGTCCATCCTCCTAACAAGGATTCTAGGACCATGGACAGGTATGGAAAGCGGATGTTTTCTTCAGCGATCTTTGCTATGCGTTAAGCTGAACTACCTTTGTCACTTCACCAGGCTTCAAAGAGATATTCTCAAGGAACTAGGTGAAGTGGTCCAGGATCCTTCTGCTGCTGGGGCTCAAGAAAAGATTGCCTCACAGCTAGCAATCCTGAATTCCTTATCCAACTCCTCCATGCGGCTCATATCCTATGCGGCCGATGGAGCGAGCAGGGCCGCAGGCACAGGAGTGGCTCTTAGACGTCAAGCCTGGATGCGGCTTTGTAATTTTGCGGACCCCTTTAAGGCGTCCTTCACCAATACCCCCTTTGATGGTTCGGCTTTGTTCGGACCTCAGGTGAAGGATACCTTGACCAGGTGTGAGCCGGACGGTAAAACTCTTTCTGCCGTTTTCCACCCCTTCTAGACCATATCCCAAGGGTCAGAAGGGAGGGAAGATGTGGTTCCGCAAAGCCCAAGGAGCTACACCAGACACACGTGGTCAGTTTACCCCCAGAGGCAGAGGGGGTAACAATAATAGATGCCGCCCTAGAGGCAGGGGGGGGTCCTCAGAACCAGGGCAACAGGGAGTCTCTTCCTGAGCAGCCCTTTCAGCACCCCTGAGGTGTTGCCCGACTGTCCACCCTTGGAGGCAGTCGGGGGAAGGATTTCGCTGTACCCAGTAGCCTGGCATTCCCTCTCACAAGATATGTGGGTACAGTCGATCATATCCGAGGGTTACAATATCCCCTTCGAAAGGTATCCCGTACCTCAACAATCCCTTCCAGACATCTCACCCGGTCAAAGGGATTTGGCAGAACAGGATGTTTCAAAGCTCCTAGGAAAAAGAGCCGTCCAGACTGTTCCGGCAGACCAAGTAGGATCCGGCGTCTACTCGAGATTCTTTTTGGTCCCCAAAAGGACGGGAGATTGGAGACCAATATTAGACCTGAGCAGTCTAAACAGATTTGTCAAGAAGGCAAGATTCCGGATGGTCACGCTTCAGTCCATTCTGCCCTTTCTGGGCAAGGACAACTGGATGTGCTCTATAGACCTTCAGGACGCGTACTATCACATAAAGATTCACAGGCGCTCCAGAAGGTTTCTCCGCTTTCGGCTAGGGACCAGTCATTACCAATTCAGAGCCCTGCCCTTTGGCCTCACTTCAGCCTCCAGAGTGTTTACCAAATGCATGGCAGTGGTCACAGCTCATCTGAGACGTCAAGGATTCCAGGTGTTTACTTATTTGGACGACTGTCTCCTCTCCGCCACCACCAGGTGTCAGCTTCTTCAGACCAGAGACTACACTCTGCAGCTTTGCAGGAGTTTGGGAATTTCAGTAAATTTCGAAAAATCTTCTCTGTGGCCTTGCCAATCTATCACCTTTATAGGCGCGGAATTAAACACCGTCAAAATGTTAGCCAGACTAACAGATCAAAGAATTCTGGACATCCAAAAATTCGTTCGGATTCTATTGCAGAGCAGCAAGGTCAAAGCCAGATTGATACTAAAGGTTCTAGGTCTTATGGCTGCGGCCATTGTTCTTCTACCACTGGCTCGCTTCCACATGCGTCTTCTGCAGTGGATGTTATTCACTCAGTGGTCGTACCACAGTCTTCCGATGAGGCACGAAATCTTAGTCACACAATCGTGCAGAACTCATCTGAACTGGTGGATATCTTCCCCTCTTCTTCATCAGGGCCGACCCTTTGTTCCCCCTCCTCCAGTTGCCACAGTTACTACGGATGCCTCTCTGATTGGGTGGGGGGGTCATTATCAGGGCAGGATGGTCCACGGGACGTGGCAACCCATAGAATACCATTGGCACATCAGTGTCCTGGAGATGAGAGCGGTGCTTTTAACGTTGCAAGCCCTCAACGACTTTCTTCCCACGGGGACTATTGCAGTACAAACGGACAACATGTCCGTGGTCTGGTACATCAACAAGCAGGGTGGGACCAGGTCCTATCCATTGTGTCGAGAAGCTCTCAGACTTTGGCAATGGGCAATCTCCTCTCATCGGTTTCTGATAACAACGCACATCCCCGGCAGGTCCAACCTCTTGGCGGACAGGCTGAGCAGATCCATTCTGATGCCTCACGAGTGGTCTCTCAATCAATCTGTAGTGGATCAGATTTTTCTGAAGTGAGGCACACCTTGTTGCGATCTTTTTGCTACACCTCAATACAACAAGTGCCCCGATTTTTTTCACCCTCTTTCCCCTACCAGGCCAACCCCTGAGAGACTCTCTAACCCAGGATTGGCCCCGGGGACTTCTGTACGCTTTTCCTCCCTTTCCCTTGATTCCACAAGTCATTCAGAAAGCCACCGTTTTGAGGGCCAAGTTGATTCTCATTGCCCCTTACTGGCCTCGACAAATTTGGTTTCCGTCTCTGCATCGTCACCTCCTGGTGCAGCCCTGGCATCTGGACCCAGTTCGGATCTCTTGATCCACCAGTCGGGTCAACAGCACCAGGCCATTCATTCTCTCAACCTCACTGCTTGGTTGCTCCACTTCCTTCCCTAGCCAGGCTTCCGATGATCTCTGATTCAGTCAGAGACATCTTAGTGTCTTCTTTAAAGTCGTCCACCAGAACTGTTTATGCTAGCAAGTGGCGACGTTTTTCTATTTGGGCAAATTCCAGAAATATTGATCCCTTTACTGCTCCTGTGCATTCTGTTTTAGATTTCCTGGCAGAGATTTTTCAGTCAGGATCTTCTTCATCTACAGTTAAAGTTCAACTGGCTGCTATTTCCAAGTATCATGTTGGCTTGCATGATAATAACATTATGTCTCATAGATTATGCAAGGCCTTTCTGAGAGGAGTTTTTCTCCTAAAGCCTCCGATAAAGCATCCTCCTCCGCAATGGGATCTAAATTTAATGTTGGCATCCTTGATGTTACCTCCCTTCGAACCGTCTGCTTCATGTTCTTTGAAATTATTGACCTGGAAAACTATATTTTTACTGGCTGTAACTTCAGCAAGAAGGGTTTCCGAGATTCAAGCTCTCTGCATCCGTTCCTTACTTGGTTTTCATAAGGACAGGGTATCCTTAAGAACGAACCCGTCCTTTCTCCCCAAAGTTGTGTCTCAAACCAATATTAATCAATCCATAGATCTACCAGTTTTTTTTCCCAAACTATTCTGACAGAGCTGAACAAAAGCTTCATTTTTTGGATGTGCATCGTCAGCTCAGGTACTATTTGCATAGAACGAAACAATTCAGGAAATCGGACCAATTTATTTGTCTCCTATGCAGAAAACAGGATAGGTCTCCCAGTGTCTAAAGTGACCTTATCCAGATGGTTGTCTTCCACCATTTCCTATGTGTACTCTCTCACAGGCAAGCAACTATCTTCTAAACCGAAAGCTCACTCAACCAGGAGTCTGTCCACTTCTGCAGCCTTTCAGGATAGACTACCCATTGATACCATTTGTGCAGCAGCTACTTGGGCCACTCCTCATACCTTTGTGTCTCATTACAAGTTAGACTTGGCCTCCAGAGACAGGGCCAGTTTTGGTTCCACAGTTCTCAAGAGTCTGTTCCATTGAGCCACCCAGGATACAGGTGCTAGGGACGCGGTCCCATCCAGCAAGAATGAAGGCGAGATTGACAACTTAACATTTAGAAGTTGTGTACCTACCATAACGTTCCATGTTAGTTGTCTTCTCTCGCCTTCTTTCTTGCGTCCCTCCCTCCTTCCCCCTGGCCTGGACAGATCTTGAAGAGTTCCTATCAGGTTGTTTCCTCCTGAGCTTTCATTAGAGGACTCTTTATTATGAACTTGGCTTTTCCTAAATATGTTAGGTTAGTCCTTAGCAGGGTAGGTTAGCTACCAAACGAGATCTGAGGTAGTTCCGCCTTGCATCATGGGGTATAGGGTTGCCTCGAGCTGGTAAAAGGAGTTCTCAAGCTAAAGCAAGTGCCGAGTTGGAGCCGAGGATCGGCTCCGAACCCATCCAGCAAGAAAGAAGGCGAGAGAAGACAACTAACATGGAACGTTATGGTAGGTACATAACTTCTAAATGTTAAGTTGTCTATCTCGCCTTCATTCTTGCTGGATGGGTTCGGAGCCGACTCGGCCACTCTAAAAGCTCGAGAGTTGGTTCCACCGGCTCGAGGCTCCCCCTATATCCCACAATGCTAGGCGTGAGTTACCTCAGATCTCGTTTGCCGCTACAGCGATCGAGGTGTGTTTTCTACTGGCTCCAGGTTAGTGAAAGTTAGAATAGTTTAAATTCTTTAACTTAGACTAGTTTAGTGTAATTTTCTTCCCCCTTAGTGTAGTGGACTTACTTATCCCTTACTACCTTAGTTTCCAGCCCCCTCCTTTTATAAAGAACATATAGTTCTTCCCTAAGGCCTTCGGGCCCTTCCTCCCTTTCCTTGGGGTGTGTGTGTTTACTTAGGGACTTTTATTAACTTACCTTTAGTTTTAAATAATTCCCTTTTAATCCTATCAGTGTAATCTGTGTGTGTGTGTTTTTGTGTGTGATTACACTTCAGGTTCCTTGAGTATGTCCAAGGATACAAAGGTCTCAGGCTTCAAGAAGTGTGACTCGTGCTGTCAGAAAATGTCTCTGACAGGACGGTCACACTTGTGTGTACTGCCTGGGACCTTTACCTGCAGGACTCTTGTGCTGTATGCCATGGCTTCAGCCCTAGAGTCCTGCAGGAGAAAAAAATAAACTCATTTTGAGGGGTTTAATTAAGCCTGAAGGTTCCCTTCCTGTGTCTTCTGGGAAACCTTCTAAGGCTTCCAAGACCTCGGCTCCAGCTTCAGAGTCGAGGCCTAAGGCTTGAAGCCTACTGCTTCATCGGCTCGGCTGGAGCCGATGAGTCTGTGACTGCTGTTTCAGTGGTTTCCTCGGCTCGGACGGCCGAGGCATTAGAGTCATGGGTCGGCTCCGATCATACCATCGGAGCCGACATCTAGAAAGAGATCGAGGTCACCGTCCCTTGGCTCCGTTCATTCGGCTCCAGCGTCTCCCCTGCTGTCTGAACGGAGCCATAGATCTCACTCCTCCAGGTCATCGAGGCTCTCAGATCACGACCTCCAGAGGGTAGTGAGTAGACTTTTGAAGTCCGAGGCACTGGCCCAAATGCTCCAGAGTCCGACTCATCAGTCGATGCCTCAGCTTGTTCCAATTAATATTCCTCCTCCGACTCCTTTGAGCTCTGAGCCGGGGCGTCTCGGAACCGAGACTGTGGTAGCGTCGGAGCCGATACATTTGTCTTCGGCTCCGTCGGCTCCGATTTCTTCCTTTGAAGAATCTCGGCGCCGGGCTTCCCTCGTCGGCTCCGAGGGGGTGAGTGGCATCGGACCCTTGTCTGACCCCCCTCCTCTCGGTGCTTGGCGCTGGTGAGTTCGGCTCCGACATCGGCGTCTGATGCAGCCCTGTCGGTGCCGAAGGAGGGTCTCAGTTTCTCGGAGGCGGGGACCTCTGGCTCTGCCTGACAGGGGTGCATTCGAGGTCATGCGGAGTGTGTTGGAACCTTGTTCGACTCCACAGTCGGCTCTGTCCGCCCCTCCCACTTCGGTGCCTTTGGTTATGTCGACTCACTCCCTCATCCCAGACCGCAGAGAGCAAGCTCCTCAAGAATCCCCTGTGGGGATCTCATCCTCTTCGAGGCCTCTCCTGAATTGGCAGGGGAGCCCCCTAGGAAGAGAAAGTGTAAGAGGAAGCACTTAGACTCACCTGAGTCTGTCACCTCTGACACAGATTTAGAGGATTCCGAGGGTTCCCCACGTTCCCCTTCTGAAGATGTCTCTTTCGCAGACATTCGAGAGATCCTGAAACAGAGGGGAAATTGGCCAGCCCTTAACCCTTAGGAGGATGAATCTGTGTATCTTGAGGCGTTTGGCTCTCACCCTTCCACCTCCTGGGTGTCCCCCTTTGATCCCCTCATGCAGGTGGTTGCAAGAAGGCCTGGACGGCTCCTGATTCAGTGGACCCTACCGCCAGGAGACCCTCCAAATTTATAACAGCACCAACTGACAAGCAATTTCTCACAAAAGGTGTTTCTGTGGATGCTATGGTGGTAGCTGCTGCCACCAAGAAGGAACTAGCTGATCCTTCGGTGCCTGTCCATCCACCTAACAAGGAATCCAGGTCTATGGACAGGTACGGGAAGCGGATGTTCTCGTCAGCGACCTTTGCAATGCGTTCGCTGAACTACCTATGCCATTTTACTCGTCTTCAAAGGGACTTGATCAAGGAAGCGAGTGATATGTTGAAGGATCCTACAGCTGCGGGTTTTCAGGACAAGATGAACACTCAGCTGGCTACCCTGAACTCCATAGCTAACTCCTCCATGCCTCCTTTCTTATGCGGCTGATGGAGCGAGCAGGGCCGCAGGGACAGGTGTGGCCTTATGCAGGCACGCCTGGATGCGGTTATGCAACTGCGGACCCCTTTAAAAGCGTCTTTCACTAATTCCCGTTTGATGGATCATCTCTTTTGGTCCTCAAGTGAAAGAAACCTTGACTAGGTGCGAGACAGATGGCAAGACTCTTTCTGCCGTCGGAGTCCGTTTTCTACTCCTTCTAGGCCTTACCCCAAAGGCCAGAAAAGTGGGAAAATGTGGTTCCATAAACAATCTCAAGGGACTTAGCCTGGCGACAAAGTCGGTTCCCGCCAGAGGCAGAGGGGAACAACAATGGTAGATGTCGCCCTAGAGGCAGGGGGTCCATAGAACCAGGGCAATCGGGAAGTCTTCTCTGATAAGCCCTTTCAGCATCCCTGAGGTGTTGCCCGTCTGCCTATCTTCGGGGGCAGTGGGGTGAAGATTGTCTCTGTACCCAAAAACCAGGCTATCCCTGACTCAAGACAAATGGGTACAGTCCATCATTTCGAGGCTATTCCATTCCCTTCTTCGCATTCCAAACCAATCAAAAAAATCCCTTCCAGATGTTCCACCCGCTCAAAGGGATCTTGCAGCTTTGGAAATTTCAAAGCTGCTTGCAAAAAGAGCAATTCAGCCAGTTCCAGCAGACCAGCAAGGATCCGGAATCTACTCCAGGTTCTTTTTAGTTCCAAAGAAAACAGGGGACTGGAGACCAATTTTGGATCTCAGTATCTTGAACAAGTCAGTCAAGAAAACAAGATTTCGGATGGTCGCGCTGCAGTCCATCCTTCCCCTTTTGGGAAAGGGAAGCTGGATGTGCTCTATAGATCTTCAGGATGCGTACTATCACATAAAAATGAAAAAACGCTCCAGAAGATTCCTCCGCTTCAGGCTGGGAACCAGTCATTTTCAATTCAGGGCCCTGCCCTTTGGTCTCACCACTGCCCCCCGGGTGTTTACCAAATGCATGGCAGTGGTAGCTTCTCACCTGAGACGACAAGGATTCCAGGTGTTTCCATATTTGGACGACTGGCTCCTTACAGCCCCCACCAAGCATCTTCTTCTAATGGCCACGGACTACACCTTTTGCACTTGTCGAAATTTAGGCATTTCAATAAATTTTGAAAAGTCTGTTTTGTCGCCTTGTCGTACTATTACCTTCATAGGCGCAAATCTAGACACAATCAACATGTCTGCGAGACTAACAGATCAGAGAATAACAGACATACACAAAATGGTCTCGCTCCTCTTCAGCAGCAACAGAATCAAAGCCAGGTTAGTTCTGAAAGTGTTGGGGATTATGGCGGCTGCCATACCTCTGCTTCCATTAGCCAGATTCCACATGAGAATCCTTCAATGGATGCTCTTCACGCAATGGTCGTACCAGCAACTTCCAATGTCTCACACCATTATAATCACACAAACATGCAGAAATCATCTTCTGTGGTGGATGTCTTCCCCTCAGCTCTTATTGGGAAGACCCTTTGTTCCTTCTCCTCCGGTTGCTACTCTGACAACGGACTCCTCCCTGATCGGGTGGGGGGGGCATTATCAGGGCAGAACTGTCCAGGGCACATGGCAACCAGACGAATGCCACTTGCACATAAATGTTCTAGAGATGAGAGCAGTGCTTTTAGCGTTGCAAGCCCTTCAAGACTCTCTTCCCTTGGGAACGATAGCAATCCAGACGGACAATATGTCCGTAGTGTGGTATATCAACAAACAAGGCGGAACCAGGTCCTACCCCCTGTGTCGAGAAGCACTCAGACTGTGGCAATGGGCGATTTCTTCTCAGCGTTTTCTGATAGCAACGCACATCCCCGGGAAGTCCAATCAGATCGCGGACAAGTTGAGCAGAGCTATCCTCATGCCTCACGAGTGGTCTCTGAAAGACTCTGTTGTGAGAGAAATTTTTCTCAAGTGGGGCCAGCCTTGCTGCGACCTTTTTGCTACTCCCCAAAACAGCAAGTGCAGAGATTTTTTTCACCCTATTCCCGTTACCAGGCCAACCCAGCAGAGACGCTCTAGTCCAAGTTTGGCCCCGGGGACTTCTGTATGCATTTCCCCCCTTCCCACTAATCTCTCAAGTAATACAGAAAGCTATCGCTCAGAAGGCTTCATTGATCCTCATTGCTCCGTACTGGCCTCGACAGGTTTGGTTCCCTTTCTACATCAGTTTCTGTTGGAGCGACCTTGGCATCTGGACCTAGTTCCAGATCTTTTGATCCATCAGTCGGGTCAGTTTCATCGCTCCCTTCCCTCTCTGAACCTCACTGCTTGGTTCCTCCAATTCCAACTTTAGCCAGGCTTCCTCAAATATCTCACTCTGTTCGAGTTATTTTGATAGCTTCCCATAAATCTTCCACTCGAAAGATTTATTTGAGTAAGTGGAAACGTTTCGCCTATTGGGCTCAAGGAAGGGACATAGATCCTTTCACTGCTTCCATCCAAATGGTCCTTGATTTTCTAGCTGAACTCATCTCCTTCTACTCTTAAAGTTCAATTGGCAGCTATTTCTAACTTTCATGTGGGCATTTCAGATTCTGCCATCATGTCCCACAAGCTTTGCAAAGCCTTTTTGAAGGGAGTTTTTCTACTCAGACCTCCGGTAAGAAATCCTCCTCCTCCTTGGGACCTAAATTTAGTTCTCAGTTCTTTAATTCTCTCTCCTTTCGAACCTGCATCCTCCTGTTCTTTAAAATTACTATCATGGAAGACTCTCTTTCTAGTAGCTATTACTTCAGCTAGAAGAGTTTCAGAACTTCATGCACTCAGCTGTCGACCTCCTTATCTGTTGTTCCATAAGGACAGAGTATCCTTACGAACCAACCCGTCCTTTATACCTAAAATAGCCTCCACGGCTAACCTAAATCAAAGCATTGACCTCCCGGTGTTTTTCCAGAATATTCTAACAGATCTGAACAAAGATTACATTGGCTAGATGTTCATCGTCAGTTAAGGTACTATTTGGATAGAACAAAACAATTCAGAAAATCTGACCAGCTGTTCGTCTCTTATGCAGAAGGCAGAAAGGGACTTTCAGTTTCAAAGGTATCATTATCCAGATGGCTAACATCCCTGATTTCCCTTGTTTATGAAATTAGACACCAAAAGCTGCCTAGCAAACCTAAAGCCCATTCTACCAGAGCCTTGGCTACTTCTATAGTCTTCCAAGATAGACTGCCTATTGACACCATTTGTGCAGCGGCTACTTGGGCTACTCCTCACACTTTCATTTCTCATTATAAGTTGGATTTAGCCTCTAGACATAGAGCTAACTTTGGTTCCACTGTTCTCAAGAGTCTGTTCCGTTAGGCCACCCGGGACAAGGTGCTAGGGACGCGGTCCCATCCAGCAAGAATGAAGGTGAGATAGACAACTTAACATATAGAAGTAGTTCTTACCATAACGTTCCATGTTAGTTGTCTTCTTCTCGCCGCCTTCTTGCGTCCCACCCTCCTTCCCCCTGGCCTGGACAGACCTAGAGGAGTTTTGATTGTGACCTCTCTTTCTACCACCTCTTTACTTTAGGTATATGCTCTGCTGTGCATATTTCCTGGATCAGGATGTAGGTCACCCTTCTCTTCTCCCTTGTTTATAGAGGTGGACTTTGTTACTAGTTATTTTACTACTATTATAGGCAGTGCCTAGCTTACAAACGAGATCTGAGGTAACTCACGCCTAGCATTGTGGGATATAGGGGGAGCCTCGAGCTGGTGGAACCAACTCTCGAGCTTTTAGAGTGGCCGAGTCGGAGCCGAGGATCGGCTCCGAACCCATCCAGCAAGAAGGCGGCGAGAAGAAGACAACTAACATGGAACGTTATGGTAAGAACATAACTTCTATTTTCTTGCCATGCATGGAAGGAACTGGAGTCTGTTGAACCAATTCCTCATCGTCCAGGTAAGATTTTGACTCTACCTAAAGACGGACACCCCACTGGAGCAGAGGACCCCTGTTGATGCTATGGTTGTGGAAAGAGGTAGCTGAGCAGAGTTCCTCTGTTCATTTCCCTTATAGAGAGTGGAGGGCATTGGACAGATTTGGATAGCACATATTTGCTCCAGCAACGTTTGCCTTGAGGTCCCTGAATTATTTAATGCACTTTACAAGTCTGTGGAGGGATTTGACTAAGGAGCTATCCAAATCCTTCTTGAGTCCATGTTTTTTTAGAAGTACAAAAGGTCATCATCACAGCTGGCCACTCTCTCTCTATTATCCATTTCCAGTATGTCCATGAGGTTGATATCCCATGCTGTAGAGGGTTCCTCATGGACTGCTGGTTAAGGCATTGTTGTAAAGAGACATGCTTGGGTGCAGTTATGCGACTTTTCAGAGCCTTTCAGGTCTTCTCTCATCAATGCTAGTTTTGATGGAACATTCTTGTTTGGTCCTTCTGTTTTAAAAAAAAAAAAATGCTGTCCTGCAGAGAACAGGAAGGAAACACCCTGTCTGCCATAGAGATCGCTTTTCTACCCCTCACCAATTCTTTTTTCAAAATCAGAGAGGAAGCAAGAAAATGTGGGTCTGTAAATCCCAGGGATCTTCACAGGACTGACACGGGGGCAACTCCTTCAGAGGCGAAGGTGGGTTCAAATGGAAGACGCCATTTTCGTGGCAGAGGAGGCCTACAAAACCAGGGTTTCAGAGATTCCTTTCAGAATAGACCCTTTCAGCGCTCCTGAAGAGTTTGCTTGACTGCTCACCTCTGAAGGTAGTTGGGGGGGGGTGCTTTTCCTTGCACCCAGATGCCTGGGCTTCTATAACAAAACATTCATGGGTGCTAAAAATAATATCCAGAGGTTATTTCAAACAAATTTTCCAGATTCCCCCAGCCACAAGAAGAAAGCTTCTTGGTGTTCCATCCAGTTAGCAGCTCAAGAGATTCAGAAGCTGCCAGACAAGAGACACCCAGGAGGTCCCAGCAGACTGAAGAGGATTTGTAACTTAGTCAAGGTTCATATTAGTGGTAAAAAAAAAGGCAGGGGACCGGACACCAGTTTTGGATCTAAGCAACCTGAACTAATTTGAGCAAATAAAACGTCCGAATGGTTACGGTTCAGTCCATTCCGCCCTTTTCGCACAAGGACGATTGAATCTGACTTCATCTTGAATCTTAACTCCAAATCTAACTTCAAACCAGTTGACAAGTGGAGTACCACAGGGTTCAGTCCTGGGACCTCTCCTGTTTGGTATCTATTTCTCTGAAGTACAGACTAGCACAGAAGGCCTCTGGCTAACGAAGGTCGCAGATGACTGCAAACTAGGAGCTGTACTAGAGTTCCCAAATGATGTGGACATCTACAGAAGGGCCTCGCTGAGAAAGATGCCTGGTGTCAGAGCCATGGCCTCGAGCTCAGTGCCAAAAAGTGCATGGTTATCCCCTTTGGTAAAAACTCTGTACCCATGAACTACCACTTAGGCGGCAGTCTTAACACCAAATGTGTGATAAGAGACCTTGGGGCCCAGGTGAACATCAGTCTCTCCTTTGGTAATCACATTGCCACAGTAGTCAGGAAATCCTTCTACATGGCACACCTCATCACAAAAGGGTTCTCATCCAGGAAAAAAGAGGTCATTGTTCCCCTCTACTCGACACTCACTCATTAGACCCATTATAGAGTACAATGCCCCTTTTGGAATGTACCTCACAAGACATCTGCAGCAGCTGGAAAGGCCACAGAAGTACCTCACAAAGAGAATTACTGGTGTCGAACAGATGCCCTACACTGATTGTCTCAAACTCCAGCTTTACTCTGTAGCATATCACCAACTCCAAGGTGATCTCTGCCTAACATATAAAGCTATGTCAAACCCAGAGCTGTTGGACATGCTACTCCTAAAGAAATCCCAATCCCTGTGAGCTACACGCTCTAGGGACCTAAACCTTGTCACCACAATAAACAGGACTTGCTGGAGGGATAGATATCTGTCCCAGAGACTTCCCGTACTCTGGAACAAGCTACCCATCTATGTCAAGCAAAGTTCCTCATTAACACTCTTCAAGAAAAATCTTGAGTGGATGGTAAATAGGAAATACACCCCGGGGAGTGGATGGTAAATAGGAAATACACCCCGGGGATCACATCTGTGGCTCTGCTCGAAATAGGCACAGGAAATTAACTTTCTTTGGTTGGTGTAAGCCAGGGAACTTTGTTGGCTAGGCTTACTTGGGTTCTTGGGCTGATAGGTTCCTAGGTAGGTACTAGGCTATGAATGTAATCGGTTGATCTGAAGGATGTATACTATCACATTAGAATGAACACATGTTCCCGAAGATACCCATGCTTTAGCTTGGGAGCCAGCCACTGTCAGTTCAAACCCCTGACCTTTGGCCTCACCACAGCTGTCACAGTGTTTTCCAAGTGTATCGCAATGGTAGCAGCTCACCTGAGAGTGCTAGGATTCTGTGCGTTTCCATATTTAGACAACTGACTCCTCACCGTCTTAACAAGGCATCTCCTAGAACAGTCCAGGGAATTTTTGCTCCAGCTTTGTCCAACACTAGGCATTACAGTCAACGTCTCCAAAGCTAACCTACAACCTGTGAATAGTTCGTAGGTGCCCAGTTAAACACACTAAATCAGATTGCTTATGTGCCTGTTCATCATAGGTACAGTCAAATTCCAGGTTCTGTAAATCCTTTTCATCCTGCTCCCCCAGCCAGTCTTATCCTTTAGGCTCTAGGGTCAATGACGGCGGCTGTAGTCTTGATTTTCCTTAGCAGGTTTTTGTATGTGCTTTTTCCAATTGGACTCCAGCTGTTCAGCGGTCTGTTCTACAACATCCCTTATCTTTCTCAGTCAAACTCACTCAGGTATGCAGAAACCATCTTCTTTAGTGGATGCAGTCGGACATTTATTTGGGCCGCCCCTTCATTCTGTCTTCTGCAGTGGCCATGATGACCCCTGATGAAACTGGGGGGGCATTTCTTGGGAAGTAAGGTCCAAGGGCACCTTGTCCCTTCAAGAGACCAATTCACCCATTAGTGTCCTAAAGATGAGAGCAGTCCTGTTGGCGTTGCAGGCATTTCAGGATGTTCTCCCTTTGGGGACTATTTTGATTCAAACCAACAACATGTCTGTAGTCTGGTACTTAACGAACAATAGGGAACCAGATTTTCTCCCCTCTGTTTAGAAGCTGTAAGAGAGTGACAATGGGCAATCTCTTCCAACCACTTTCTAGTGGCAGTGCACATTCTGGAAAAATCGAATATACTAGCTGACAAACTCTGCAGGTCCATTCTGATGCTTCACGAGTAATCTCTGTCAATCAGGAACAGAGACGATTTTTCATTGGTAGGGCCAACCTTGAGGCGATCTATTTGCACATCCCAACAAGAAGACGTGCAGCAGGTATTTTGCCCTAATTCCTCCTCAGGGTGAGTCTCCGAGAAGTGCTCTAGTCCACATCTGGCCATCTGGTCTCCTATAATGCCTATCCCCCCCCCCCCCGATATCTCCAGTGAAAGATCCGTCATCTCCTTGGGATTTAATAGTCGTACTTCATGGATTGACGCAACCTTTTGAACCTCCAGCCAAAACTGATTTAAAATTTTTGTCATGGAAGACAGCATTTTTAGTTGCTATTGCATCTGCAAGGAGAATTTACGAACTCCAGGTTCTATCACCCAAATCCCCTTGCATTGGTTCTAACAAAGATAGCTACCGTAAGAACGACTGCATCCTTCTTATCAAAAGTAGCCCCTGAATTGAATATCAGTCAAACAATTAATTTGCTTGTTGTCTTCCCTAATCTTTCAAATAAGGGAGAATAAATGCTACATCTTTCAGATTTACGTAGATCACTACATTTCTGTTTACACAGAGTATAGGATCTCAGGAAAACAGATGAGTTGTTTCTCTTTTTTCCTTGAGCAGACTGGGATCACCAATTTCTAAAGTTACCTTGGCCAAATGGATTACTAATTGCATTTCCTTTATATATTGCCAGCAAGGTCTTTCCTACAAAATCTCCTAAGGCACATTCAGCTAGATCCATGGCCACTTCTGCCTTCTGGTGTAGAACAAACACTGGCTGCGCAGCAGCTACCTGGTCTAATGCCTATACGTCTATTGCTCATTCCAATCTAGACTTGACTAATAGAAGTAGAGCTGATTTTGGTTCTCCAGAATGTCCTTCCATGATTCACATAACTGGTTGACTTTGTCCTTCTCATTCTTCCTCAACATATGGGACGAGAACAGATATTGGTTACGATCTGAAGTTGTCTTCATTTGCTCTTCAACTTGTGGGTACTCTGATCTGGAAGGGATACGACTCAGCCGCCTTTCCAACATCTGATCTGAGCTCCAAGCTCCTCCCCTGTCCATAATGCCCCGGTCTCCCTTCTTCCTTCAGATCTCATTTGCCGAGCTAGCATAAGCGTCGTGATCCAATGCTCTGAGCTTCCTTCGGGTAAGTGACTAATCTTTTGTGTGCTTCTGTCTACTTTTTACCTAAATTTCTTTTTTTTTCCCTACCCTTGCACTGTTTGTAGGTTAAAGAAAAAAGCCCTTTTTCTTAACCTTCCTTCTATCTGGTAGTGTGTGCGCAAGAGTTATTCTGGTTGGGCCTTCTTGCTGTGACTATGTCGGAGAATCCCAAACCAGGCTTCAGAAAGTGCACAGTGTGTGACCATCAGCTCTCCCCAGCTGATGGCCACACTCTGTGTGTAGCAAGTCTAGGGGTTTCCCACCTAGAGTCCAGATGTTCATCGTGTTTCACTGTTGCAGTCATGACTATAGGGTTCTCCCCTGCCGGCAGGCAGTCCTCGGTCGGCCAGAATCCCAAAGTCTGGGTCTGGCGTCGGCTGATCAGCCATGCTCCCTGACGTCAGAGCGCCAGGAGTACAAAGCTGACAGCCGACGCCATGTTCTCCAGTCTTTCTTGCCGTGCGGTGATAGCAGTTCGCAAGTGTCGGTCGGCTGATTCCTGACAATTTTTTATAAACGTACTTCAGTCCGAAGACTTTCTTCTCCTACTCAAAGCTAAGTACCCCGTTGGGGAAACTTTTTTCTTGCTCCAGTCCGATGTCAGAAAAAGTTAATAATTGTATTTCATTTGGGAAGCAAATACCTCAACGATTTTCATTCTTACTGTATTCCTTGCTTAGGCCCTGACCACGACGTAGCTAGTTGTCGGTTTTGTGCTAGATTCAATCAACGTACGATTAAACAAAGGTACAATTTTGCATTTCATTACTTTGGTAGTCGTTTTAATTATAAAATGTCATCGGATACGGTTCCGGCTACCGGAGTTCACAAACGACGCAAGGATAAAGACAGGCCTCCGAGGTCCAAATCAGACGATGTTGTACAAGCAGAGCCAGCTTCAGGTTCGGCCATCGTCAGTGAGGCGCTTTTGCAGCCCCTGTCATCGGCCATTTCGGAACAGATGGCCGAAACGGACTCCCACGAGGCGCCAACTAGGCCTTTGAATATTTCTGTTGCAGGACCTTCGGACAATGCTCCTTCGGATGGGTCCGGAGCCGCTGTGCAGGTACCGGCTTCCGAAGGGGTTTTCCGGCCTACTCAGCTTCTAATAAAGGCAAAGTCAAAGACAAAGGCAAAGACTCCTTCCAAATCAAAGACTGCAGCCCAGGCCTCTTCTGATCCGGCACCCAAGTCTCAGAAACAGTTACTTAAGATGGCAGAGGACTTACTTACTATGATTAGGGGTTCACATCCCCCTCCAGATAAAAGGCCAAGGCAGGAAGTTTATTATGACTCCTCTGATCAGGCTTCTGTTTCTTCAGTTTCTTCTTCTGACCAGGAATATTCTTTCCCTCCTTATGAGGTTTCTGATGCTGAGGAATCCATTCCTTCAGCTTCTCCCCCTGAGGATTTCTCTTTTGGGGAAACTTTGCATGAAATGAGGGAACATTTTCACTGGGAAGGACAGGAGTACTCGGAATCTAAGAAAAGACTTCAGGGATTTTCTTCTTCTTCCCCAACATAGACCCCTGGCTATTCCTCCTATTTTGGATATTGTGGATGATGCTTTCTCGGAGGTTAACTTAACTCCTGACTCTCTTCCTCCAGCTCCTGTTAAGCCTGACATATTACAGGGTTCCTGATTCCCACCAGTTTTTATACAAGAATCCTACTGCTGACCCTGAAACAATTTCTCAGGGTCCTAAGGGGGTTAAGGCCGCTTCTGCTAAAAATCCCATTCCCACTGAGGAGGATTCCAGATCTTTAGAAAGATGGGGCAAAAAAGTGTACACTTCTGCTACTTTATCTGTTAGGGCTTTAAACTGTCAGTTTCATATGCTGAAATACCAGCAATTTCTCCTGTCTGTTTTAAACAAAAGCTAACTTCCATTTCCGCCTGTGCAGATAAGGAATTACATGACTTAATGCAGGTACCTAAAGGACTCAGAGTTTTTAAGGTACCGTTTGGTTTTGAAAAAGACAATGAATTGTTCAATGAACTTATAGATATATTTGACAACACTGGTAAACAATTGATGAAACTTATTATTAGAAACAACAATGTTAAACTAGCTAAGTTAAATGTTGAACTAACTAGATTAGACAATAGTATAAGAAATGATTTATTATTTGAATACAACAAGGGTAAATTTGATAACATTTTAGTGGAAACTAACAGATGTGTTAGCAAAGGTTTGGAAAACAAAAATGAAAAATTGCAGAGAGACACTAACGACTATTCATGTAACAAAGCATACTGTCATTTTAAGGACTACAAACTCCTTTTTAGGAGAACAGGGAATAAAACTTATAATGTTAAAGGTAGTCATAATGACAATACGAATGTGACACACAACAATAATCATATGATGCTTAGAACAGAATTTGGAAGGAACACTGGAATTCAGGAAGAGCAGGTGAATTTAGAAGAGGAGCATTTTTTAGAAGAGCCTGCCCTTCGGAGATCGGAACGCTTGAAGGAGCGTTATCGGGGGCAAGGCGGATATGCACAGCAAAATTACAGGATGAGATTCAGGCAGGAATACTAAACAATAATAACAATAAAAAATTGGTCTTAGAAACTGATAACAGGGAAAATGAAGCTGAAAGTAGTGTTGACAAAACAAATGATGATGAAGTTGAAAAATTCAAGGATAGAGCACAAAGCTCACTGAATGAAAATTCTCAAATATTAACAAATATGTGTGAAACTGATATTTTTCTTTTTAATGATTTGAATAGTAGTGATGAAGTTCTTTTAACACAGAATATTAATGACTTAAAATGTGACATTATTTTAGATGGTGGATTTTCGGTATACAATTACACAGAAAGACCATTAAGTGGAAACGACGTATCACTTTTTAAAAAAGGTTTTAAATTCATTCCTAATTTTAAGGTAGACATCGGAAAAATTTTGTTAAATTTAAAAATTTATGTTAGACTTTTAAATTTGAAAATGTTTTTTAAAAGCAGGACTGCCACTGATCTGACAACAGAAACTAGGAATTTTACACTAAAAAGGTCTAGTACTTTTATACCACCTAGTAATCCTGTTCACCTTTTTGAAATGCTATGTGAAATACAAATAAGAAAAGCATGGAAGGAAACACACCTAACAGAGGACAACTTAACAGTAGCAGAAAGAAACTGTCTGAGAGAATTAAGTATGTCCAATGATTTAAGAATTATGAAACCTGATAAAAGGGGGTGGGGTAGTGATTATGAACAACTTGGACTACCAGCACAAAATGACTTGTATGTTAAGTGATGACACGACTTATTCATTAGTTTCAAGATACGACATGCTAAAAGCTTACACAAAGATTGACTGGCTATTATATGGCTTGCTTATTGAAGGTAGTATTACGAAAGACGAATACGATTATTTATTAGTGGAATTTCCGATTACCCCATCCTTATTTGGGATACCTAAAATACACAAAAGCACTTCAAACCCACCGTTCAGACCTATAGTGTCAGCTAAGCAATCTAAAACTGAAGCAGTAGCACGCTACATTGATATTAATTGTTGTGATGTAGTAAAAAACATTAAACATATATTGAAGGATTCTTGGAATTGCTTAGAGAACTTAAAAGAATACGACAAGACAGACTTAGAAAATACCTTCATTGTTACAATAGACATTGTCAATTTATTTTCCGTAATACCTCTTGAAGAAGGATTGCGATTGTTTGAGGCCAGTTTAGACTATTTTGGCAATTTTAGTATAACAAAATGAAAATTATTAGTAGAACTTATGGAAATGGTTCTTGAAAACAATTTTTTTCAGTTTGCAAATGAACACTATAAACAAAGTTCAGGTGTAGCAATGGGTGCAAGGTGTGCACCTGTCTACGCCAACTTAGTTTTGACCATGTGGGAGAAAGAAAAAGTTTTCACTAGTAGGTTTTGGTCAAAAGTAGATATGTACCTAAGATTTTTGGATGACATCTTGTTGTTTTGGAAAGGTACATTGGAGGAGATGAAAGAATTTGTTACACACTTAGAGAGTACTACTACATTTTTAAAGTTCACATATAATATTAGTAAAGAAGGATGTGAATACCTGGACATAAAACTTAGGAAAACAAAAGGAAACATAGAATCGAATATTTACCGGAAAAAGACATTTTCTAACTCCTATCTTCATTTTGAAAGCTGTCATCCTTATTTCCAAAAGTATAATTTGGTCAAGGGACAAATGGTGAGGCTTTCTAGGATTATTAGTGAGGATGGTGAGTTTTTTCAACGGTTAGACATCCTATCAAACATGTTTGTGGACAGGGGTTATCCTAACAAATTACTAGACCAAATAAAAAGGGAAGTTAAAGAAAAAAAGACACATTAATTTTAAGCCTATATTAAAATATGGCATGTGTAAGAACCAACTGGAAAATAATAAAAATGGTCTAAAAGATTCATGCGCATTAGTTTTACCTTACACTAGTAACATGAAAACAATGTCAGAAAGTATTAGAGACATGGAGGAATTTGTTTAACAATCAAACAGAGATTGTGAATTGTATAGGTAATGATGCTACAATTGTTTTTAGTAGAGGTAAAAATCTAAAGGACTATTTTGAAAATGAAACTGTACATAGAAATTCTCAAATGAGAAAATGTGGTTTTTGCAGATGTTGCAGATACATAAATGATGGGCCTTATGCAACTATAAAAGGTTTTAATCGGACTATTAGATGTCCCGGGCATGTAAATTGTAATACGAAACTAGTAGTATATTTAGCCACTTGTTTGACTTGTCAGGCACATTATATAGGTAAAACAATTAGGAAGCTTAGGGAAAGAATTACTGAACACAATAGGGACATCAAAAACAAAAAAAACACTAATTCTCTTTATATGCATAGTACAACTTGCACAGATTTTAAGAAATTTCTATTTTTTGTTATTGATAGAATACCTCAGAATTGTATTAAAGAAGAAGATGTTAATAGTTTGTTAGAATTGAAGGAGTGTCTCTGGCAGTTGAGGTTAAATGCATGTAACCCGCCAGGTATCAACGAACACACATCTATTGCTTCTTATTTAAAATTAAAATCTTATAGCATTTAGTCTAACATTTTTTGTATAAATAATATACATACACAACTATTATATATAGTTTTTAAGGTTAAATTCACTATTTTTAACATTAACATTAATATATTTTATTAATATTAATACTAAGAGTAGATATTTATTAATATTTATTAATATTTATTAACATTTATATCAAATCACACACTACCTAAATTATGTATGTATTTATTTATTTATTATTTATTTCCCTTCACACATATATATACAACACAAAGGGCTTGTTTTAAAGGAGACTACACGCTGTATTCCTACAGATGATATGGTTTTTATGTATCACATTCTGGGAGTGTACCCCTATGTACTGGATATAATGTTTACATACAAACTATGTTTTTTACGGAAATTACTCTTTTAAATTATTCATATATACAGAAATTATTATTCAACATTGTTAAGACAGCTGTTTAACTATTATTGAGTTAATTAATCAGTTGATGTGGTTGGATAGTTTCATCTATTTAAAGTAGCTGCTGTTACAATTCTTCACTCTGATGAAACCCATGATGTGAACGGGTGAAAGCGCTAAGTGAAGGAATATTTGTTTTATTGTTTTTTGATTAATAAATAGTTTCGAGAAGTTCTGGTTGCGATCCGCTTTTTATTGCTTACTAGTTTTCAGTTCTCTTGTTTCGTGAATGACTTAATGCATGCCACTGAACAAGTTGGGAAGCATGGTTTACACTGTGGATTTGATGCCTTGGAGGCTTCTTGTAGGGCTGCTGCCTCTGGCACAGTCATTAGAAGGCATGCATGGTTAAAGGAACAAAATTTGCCAGATCAAGTAAAAGCTAAATTATTGGATGCTCCAGTTCAGCATAATGTTTTGTTTGGATCTAAAGCTCAAGAGGTGATAAAGAAGATGGAGGACAAGGCAAAATCCATGCAAACAGTTAAAGATTTCTTACAAGTACAGCCACCCAGATTTAGCAGGAATTGGCCTACAAAAAATTGGTCCTTTCCCAATTCAGACAGGCCTCAGAGGGGTAGATACAGACGCTCCCGAGGAAGGCCTCAAACGCAAGCCTCTTATAGACCAAGACAGTGGTCTGCTTCCACCCCTAGGGGAGGAGAGGACAGGTCGCAAGCTCATAGAAAACACTCAATGACTCCCTCTGTTGGGCTGCAGGAACTTCTTGCCTGGAAGCCCCTCTCGGAGGAAAACTTTCTCTTTTTCACCTAAATTGGACTCAAATAACCAAAGACAAATGGGTTCTGGATGTGGTTTCAAGAGGTTACAAATTCCATTTTCATACCCTACCAAGACCAAGCGGATGGCCAGATCTTCCAAAACATCAATGGTTAGAGGCCTTAAACCAGGTGGAAGCGCTCTTGGCTATGAAAGCATAGAACTAGTTCCACTTTCAGAGATGGGACAAGGTTTTTACTCGAGGCTCTTTCTAGTCCCCAGGAAGCAAAATTCATGGAGACCCATTCTTGATCTGTCAGTCTTGAACACTTTTCTCGAGATACCAAAATTCAAGATGCTTACTCTACAGCAGCTACTTCCAATGCTGACCAAAAATGCATGGATGGTAACTTTGGATTTAAAGGAGGCATATTTACACATTCCCATCAGGCAGGAATGCAGAAAATACCTCAGGTTCAAGGCCGGATCGAGGCACTATCAATTCTCTGCGCTGCCCTTTGGATTGTCGACTGCGCCCAGGGTCTTAACCAAATGCCTGGCTCCAGTAGTAGCTTATTACAGATTCAAGGGAATTCAAATTTACCCTTATCTGGACGACTGTCTTATTCAGGCAGACAGCAAGGATGTCTTACTCCAGCATCTAGAGTTTGTTCAGAATCTTCTCAAGTTCCTGGGATTCACTGTAAACATAAAGTCAAATTTGACACTCACAACAGATAATTTTTCTGGGCGCTTCTCTAAACACAACAACCCAGATGGCATTTCTGACATACGAAAAACAATTACAGCTGGCTTCATCTTTCAAAACCTTGGCAACATTAACTCTGCTATCTGCAAGGGGATTCCTGCAGGCTTTGGGTTACATGGCACCCTGCATCCTTCTCGTACCATATGCAAGACTACATATGAGGAAAATACAGTGGTACCTAAAAAGTGTATGGTCTCAGCACTGCCACAGATCTCAGTCCTGCCTTGTCTTCAAAAGGAATTCCTTTGGTGGTCCAAGGCATGTACTCTAAACAAAGGAAAACCCTTCTGTCTGCCTCCTGCCACTCGGATACTAACCACGGACGCCTCAGATTATGCATGGGGAGCCCATTTTCAGGGCAACTGTCTGCAGGGCCTTTGGACATAGGATCAGAAGCACCTGCATATCAATTTAAAGGAAATGTTAGCTATTCAGAAAGCTCTATTGGCCTTCAGGAATCTTCTACAACCAGGACAACTACTGATACGGACAGACAACACCACAGTTATGTGGTACATAAACAAGCAAGGGGGATCTCATTCCTATCCCCGTTGCAGACTAGCCATGAATCTTTGGAACACAGCTCTAGCTTGCAAACTGGAACTTCAAGCTCAGTTTCTGCCAGGGAAGCAAAACTTCCTGGCAGACAGTCTGAGCAGAAACCTATTGAACCCACACGAATGGATGCTGGACACCGAAATATTCAAGATGATTACAGCAGTCTGGGGATGTCCTCACATAGACCTCTTTGCATCCCACCTCAATCAACTACAGATTTTTTGCACCAGGACATTCCACGAACTAGCTTGGAAAGTGGATGCACCATCATTCAGTTGGAGAAACCTCTCTGGGTATGCCTTTCCGCCTCTTCCTCTTCTTCCACGGGTATTATTAAAGATCAAACAGGACAAGCCCAAGATGATAATCTTGCTGGCCCCAAATTGGCCTTGGCAGTTTTGGTACCCAACACTGAAAAACCTTTGTCTGGAGCCCCCTTGGGTTTTACCACAGACTCCGAACCTTCTGTCCCAACACCAGGGTCAGGTTCTGCACTCCCATGTCAAAACTCTCAGCCTGGCGGCCTGGTTAATCCAGGGTCTTTGATTCATTCTCTTCTACCCAAGCAGGTTATGGATGTCATTTTAGAAGCCAGACGTCCTAGCACTGGAAAATCTTATGCAGGAAAATGGAAAAGATTTTGTTCCTGGATGCAGGCTCAGGATTCTGATCCTCTTATTCCTAACATTCCTCTGATTTTACTTTACCTGACAGACGTCTTGCATAAGGGTCTCTCTTTCTCTTCCATAAAGATACATGCCTCTGCTATTTCTGCTCATTATAATACGGACCCTCCAATCTTTTCCCACCAGCTCATGAGACAGTTTCTGAGAGGAGCTAAGAACTTACGGCCCCCTAGATCTCCTCCCATTCCTGCTTGGGATCTCAACTATGTTTTGGAAAAACTCACCTTAACTCCTTTTGAGCCTGCTGCCACATCTGACATCAAGTTTTTATCTTGGAAGACAGCTATCCTGTTGGCTCTGACCTCTGCCAGGAGAGTTTCGGAGTTGCAAGCTCTCATGGCTGTGGAACCTTATATTATTTTTCATCAAGACAGGGTGTCTTTAAGGACTAATCCTACTTTCATGCCTAAGGTGATTTCCAAAGTGGCTTTACTTTTTTCCCCACTCCTCAAAATATGGGGGAAAGGATCTTGCATTCCTTGGATGTACACATACAACTACGTTTTTTACCTGGACAGAACCAAGGACATCAGGAAATCAGAGCAATTGTTTGTTTCTTATGCTTCAAGTTCCCAAGGTAAAGCTATTTCAAAACAGACCATTTCCAAATGGATTGCTCATGGAATCAGATTTTGCTATTCACACCATGGAAAGCAAATCCCAGGGACTGTAAGGACTCACTCTACCAGAGCTGCTGCCACTTCAGCTGCCTTCCTCAGAGGAGTTCCTACCAAGGACATTTTGGAAGCTGCAACTTGGAGTTCAGTGCATACCTTTTCTAAGCACTACAATCTACCTCTTTACTCTAATTCTAGGGCAGGCTTTGCTTCTGCAGTCTTGCAGGGCCTTTTAGCCACCCCCTCTACTTTATGACCACCTCCCTTTTATTCTGCTTTGGGATTCAACCCTGCAGTCATGACTGCAACAGTGAAACACGATGAACATAGTACAGTTGTGTACACTTACCATAAATGTAGATGTTTGAGTGTCTTCACTGTTGCAGTCTGGGTTTCCCTCCCTCCTGTCCCCTCTTATTTTATTTTATTTTTTTTCTTTTGTGTGGTTCCTTTTTTCACCCTTCTTCTGAGGTGTATTTGCAAAGGGTATGGGATCTTACTCATTTTGGAACTCCTGACATCTGGGGCAAGAAAAACTGGAGAACATGGCGTCGGCTGCCAGCTTTGTACTCCTGGCGCTCTGACGTCAGGGAGCATGGCTGATCAGCCGACGTCGGACCCAGACTTTGGGATTCTGGCCGACCAAGGACTGCCTGCCGGCAGGGGAGAACCCTACAGTCATGACTGCAACAGTGAAGACACTCTAACATCTACATTTATGGTAAGTGTACACAACTGTACTTTCCATCTGTGTGGGCTTCAGTCCCCGAACACTGATGGACAGGAGGAATAAACTAATTGTAAAAGCCCCCCCCCCCGTACTTCCGGGGCACAGGCCTTTTCAACCCAGACTACTACTACTCTTGCTGATCCTGCCCTGGCCTCTGGGACTCAAACTTCAGCCAAAAAGCCTGGAGACTGGGACAAGCATAGACACTGGAAAAGGCTGAGGAAGCCATCCACTGATCCACCTGACCTCCACCGGTCTCCCAGCCAAGGTTCTCTCGGTCCCACAACCAGAGTCTCCCCAGCTCCATTCCTCTCATTTCTTCCCAGAGCTGGAGAAGGTTTGGATCTGTTCACCGACCCCAGCTTCTTCCCACTGACTCTCCAGGCCAATATCAGTGGCCTCTTCGTCCCAGTCCACCCGCAGCCTTTCCGCTTGCCTTCCAGTTGGAGTCTCAGCACCTATAGGTTTGGCTCCTACTCCCCCGTTGATCCAGAGGGTGGTGGATCCCGACTGTATTTCCTTCTCTGACAGTCCAATCCCCCTCTGCCTTTGAAGTGTTGGAGAGAGTTCTCTCAAGCCCATTGAGACCCTTGACTATCTCGTCTTCGTGCTCTGCCCTGGCTCCCTGTGTTTGTGGTATGGATTCCGCCATCCTGCTACCTCTGGGTCTGCCTACCCACCTCTCTGCTCCAGGAAGCTCACATGCTGCCGCAGCCAGACGTTTGAGTTTTCCCCCAGAAAATCCAGCAGAGGAGGTACATCAAAAACATACATGCAAAAGGAGGCACTTTGACTCCTCATTAGAGTCACTCATGGAGGACACCAGTTTGGAGGAAGGTGATGGTTCCCCCCGGTAACCCACCAAGGTTAGAAACCTCATGGAAATCCTTAGTCAGAGGGGGGTGGTCTGCCCAGAAACGCAACTCTAAAGGATTGGTGTTCCTGGAGGCATTTGGCGCAGGACCCATTACATCATGGGTGTCCCCTCCACGGATCCACTGATGGATCTAATTACATCTCTGGCACGGAAGGAACCAGACAAGGTGGAGCCGATCCCCAAACACCCTGACAGGATTTTGAGTGCTCCCACAGATGGGACCCACTGAGCCAAGGGATCCCCCGTAGATGCCATGGTAGTGGCAGCGGCCACTAAGAAGGAGCTTGTGCAGGAGAGCTCCATGGTCCATCCGCCAGAGTCCAGGACGATGGGTCGCTTTGAGAAGCGGGTGTACGCTTCAGCCACATTTTGGGTATGTCCACTGAATTATATGGTACACATGATTAGACTCTAGCGAGACCTTGTCAGTGAGATTGCCGAGTCTATCCTAGGGTCCATGGCAGCTGAGGACTAGACGGTTTTCTATTCTCACATGGCCACCCTCATGTCGGTTGCTAACAACTCTATGTGGCTTCTCTCTCATGCCACTAAGGGTGCCGCTAGAGCTGCCAGGACAGGCATTGCCATCAGACAACACTCCTGGCTCCGACTCTGTGCATTTTCGGAACCCTTTAAGCCATCCTTTACCAAGGCCCCATACGACGGTTCCACACTCTGGAAAGTTTGTACATGATACTCCTGCCCAGAGCGAGGAGGACAGGAAGATGCTGTCAGGATCTTCTTCTCCACCCCCAACAATCCTTTTCAAGGAGTCAGCGGGCGGCAAAGAAGATGTGGTTCCGAAAGTCTCAGAGCTACTCCCAGGATGCTCAGGACTTGTCTTCCCCTAGAGGCAAAGGGGGATTCAATAGACACCGCCTTTGAGGCAGAGGGAGTCTGAGGAATTGGGGGTCTCGAACCTTTCGCGGACAGACCTGCTCAGCAACCCTGAATGGTTGCCTGGCTGCTCGGCTCTGGAGGCAGTTGGGGGATGCTTCTCTCAACATCCAATGGCCTGCGAGTCTATCACAAATGATCGTTTGGTGTTGCAGATCATATCCAGAGGCTGTTCTATCCCTTTCAGGCAGTTACTCCATCCGCCCAAGCACTTCTCGGATGTTCCACCCATGCAAAGGGAGGAAGCAGCGCTGGTAATTGCAAAGCAGCTAGAAAAGCTAGGCATCCAACCTGTCCCCTTAGACGAGACCATGTTAGGTATTTAATCCAGATTCTTTTTGGTGCCAAAAGACAGGTGACTTGAGACCCATTCTGGATCTTTCCACTCTAAATCTGTCAGTTGCCAAGACAAAATTCCGGATGGTCACTCTTCAGTCTATGCTGCCCTTTTTGCAGGAGAACTATTGGATGTGCTCGGTCAACCTTCAGGACCCGTAATACTACATTAAGATGGACAGGCGCTGTTGAAGGTTTCTCTGCTTCTGGCTAGGGGCCAGTCATTACCAGTTGAGCGCTCCCCTATGATCTCATCACAGGCCCCGGGCTGTTTACCAAAGTGATGAAAGTGGTAGCGGCTCACCTGAGACTGCAGGGATTTCAGGTCTTCCCCTACCTGGACAACTGGCTCCTTGCCTGTTCCAGGCATCGACTCTGCCAAGCGAGGGACTCCCTACGACACTTAGCCCATCAGCTGGCCGTAACCATCAATCTCAAATCTTTACTCACCCCAGTTCAAGTGCTAGATTTCATCAGAGCCCGGTTGGACACTTCAAACCAAGGTCTTCAAACTGCATGACCACTGTATCCTTCAACCTCAGTTGCTGACTGCAGAATTGGTATTACTGGTGTTAGGGTCCATGGTGGCCACGATCACTCTTTTACCCATGGCACGACTACGAATGCAGGTACTTCAGTGGACCCTTGCGGTTCAGTTGTCCATGCTAGATCTTCTGTTATCTCTCCATATTTGAGTATCTCGGTTGTGCAGGGACTTTTTCTTGTGGTAGATCTGTTCCCTGGATCTCCTCCGGGGTCGTCCTTTTCTTCCACCTCCCCCTTTGGCCATGGCGACAGCGGACACCTCCCTGCTCGGGTGGGGGGGGCACAGCTTGGGAAGGACAGTCCAAAGTATGTGGTCCCCCTACGAGACCCAATTGCATATCACAGTCCTGGAGATGAGGGCGGTGCTCCTAGGCTTTCATGCTCTCCATGCCAATCTTCCCCTAGGGACAATTGCTATCCAGACAGGCAACAACATGTCTGTGGTCTGGTACATCAACAAGCAGGGGGGAACCAAGTCTTATCCCTTGTGTTGAGAGGCCATGAAAGTGTGGGAGTGGGCAATCTCCACCAGCCGTTTTCTGATGGCAACGCACTTTCTGGGGAGGTCCAGCATTCCAGTCGACAGGCTCAGCAGGTCTAGCCTGATGCCTTAGAGTGGTCTTTGAATCCTGCGGTAGTGAAACGCATCTTTCTCAAGTCGGGCCAGCCTTGCTGCGATCTCTTCACCTCTGTTTCCATTGCAAAGTACAGCGAGTTTTTTGCTCAGATTCCCCCACCGGGGGAAGCCCCCAGAGATGCTCTGGTTCATGCTTGACCCTCCGGTCTTCTGTATGCATATCCTCCTCTGCCCGTCATACTGAAATTTCTTAAGAAAACTTGGAGGCTAGGGAGCTCTGTCTTCCTCATTGCCCCATTCAGGCCTCGCCAAGTATGGTTCCTTCTTTGTGGCCTCAGGTTGTGTGTCCGCCCTGGATGTTAGATCCGATTCCGGATCTCATCTCCCATCCCTCAGGGATGCCCATTTAGACCTGGTTAGTCTGAAGCTCACTGCTTGGCAGCTCTAGTTCCCATGATAGTCAGGACTCCCGGATTATCCTCACCAGTGAAAAGAATTGTGGTGGCGCCTCACAAATCTTTAACTAGGAAGGTCTATTCCAGTAAGTGGAAATGTTTTTCTATTTGGGCATCTGAACGTGACCTGGACCCATTCACTCCTCTGGTTCATGCGTTTTTTGATTTTTTAGCAAGTATTTTTCAGCAAGGTGCCAGTTCTTCTATGATCAAGGTCCAGCTGGCAGCTATATCTAACTTTTTCATGTAGGTGGCAACATGGCTTCCCTAGCTTCCTCTAAGCATTGTAAAGCTTTTTTGAAAGGCATCTTTTTACTTCAGCCATCCGTTAAGGATCCAACGCCTCCTTGGGATCTCACGCTAGTTCTGCAAGTCTTGGTCTCGTCCCCTTTGTACCTGCAGCCATAGAGGACTTAGTTTTTGTCCTGGAGGACAGCTTTCTTGGTTGCTATTACATCTGCCAAAAGGGTCTCCCAGTTTCAAGAATTATTGGTCAAGCCCCCCTATTTGGTATTTCACAAAGACATCGTATCGCTACATACTAATCCATCCTTTCTTCCTAAAGTAGCTTTGGAAATCCACATTAATCAAGTGATTGATCTTCCAGTTTGTTTTCCAAATTTTCAAAACAAGTGGGAGTACAAACTCCTCTTGTTAGATGTGCACAGGTAACTTTGTCCTATGCAGGTGTAAACTATTTTGTAAGTCTGACGAACTTTTTATTTCCTAAGGTTACCATTGCCTATTGGATTTCCCAGTTCCCTGGCATATTCAGCTAGAGGTTTAACTCCATCAGGTTAAGGTGCATTCCACCAGATCTATGGCTACTTCAGCTGCTTTCTGGTCCAGAGTTTCTCTAGATGACATTTGTTCTGCGGCTACTTGGGCTTTTTCACACACTTACATCTCGCATTGCAAGTTGGATATTTTATTCAGGATCAGGGCATCCTTTGGCTCCACTGTGCTCTGGAATATCCTTAAATGAGGGCCACCCAGGTGTTTAGTAGCTGGGGACTCTGAAGAGCAAATGAAGACAACAACTTCAGATAAAGAAGTTATGTACTCACCATAGCGTTCCATCTGAGTTGTTGTTCATTTGTCTTCAACCATCCCTCCCTCCTTTCCTCTACCTTGTATAGGCTGTGTGGTGGCCTGGTTAGATGAGGAATGGTCATCATACGCGTATGCTTCTGGTCTCCTCTGCTTGGTTAGGGGATATCCTTGTCATGAAATGAGAATTTGGATAAGGTTAGGATGCTGGGGTGGGCACAAACTCTATCTGAAGGGAGGAGGGCGATGGGCATTATGGGTAGGGGAGGAGCTTGGAGCTAGGATCAGATGCTGGAAAGGCAGCCGAGTCGGAACTGTGCCAGATTAGAGTACCCACAGTTTGAAGACAAATGAACAACAACTCTGGTGGAACATTATGGTGAGTACATAACTTCTTTTTCTTGCCATAACTGTGCATTTGTGTTGTCCATTTTCATTCTTCCTCCTTTTCCCTTCCTGTCATTTTATGCAGTGATCTGATGGATTCTTCAGAACTGCTTTTTCCAGGTTTCAGCTCTAGGTTTACTGTTTTACCCTTTTTTTTTTGGTACTATATCTTAAGATCTATAAGGCAGCAAACTCATTCTGAGGTTGGGTCTGTAAGTGTGTGGGATGTGGCAGAGTCAGATCTGAGTTCAGATCCATAACCCGTACAGTGAAGAAGAATGAAAATGGACAACACAGACACATAATAATAAGTATGCAACTTTTAGTTTTTCTACACAAAAGCATTGAAAAGGAGAAGTACAGATTCTGCATACTCGGGGCATGCAGAGGCAGCTTGGTACTATCTTGAGAGAACCAAGCCATTTAGAAAAGTTGATCAGCTATTTATTTCTTCTTGTTCTGCTGCTGCTGCTCATCCTTTTTCTTCTTGTACTTGTTCTTCTGCTTCTTGTGCTTGGTGGTGGTAGTCTCCTCCTCCTAGCTGCTCCTGTTAGTGTCCGCCATAACAAATCATCTGTTTCCATTTCTTCCTGTCGCACCAACCACCTGCATATCCTCTCACCGCATCCATAAAACTTATCTTAGGCCTTCCTGTTTTCCTCTTACTTGTCAGTTCTGTCCTTAGCATCCTTCTCTCAGTATACCCAGCATCCCTCCTCAGCACATGTCCAAACTAACGCAGTCTCACCTTTCTGGCTTTGTCTCCAGATCTCCCAACCTGAGCTTGACCCTCTAATATACTTACTTCTAATCCTGTCGATCCTGTTCACACACAGACCAAATCTTAATATCTTTAACTCTGCCACCTCCAGCTCCAATTCCTGTCTTTTTGTCATTGCCACCGCCTCCAACACATATAACATAGCTGGTCTCACTACAATCTTGTACACCTTCCCTTTCACTCTTATTGGTACCAGTCTGTCACAAATCACTTTTGACGCACTTCCCCACCCATCTCTCTTCTTCACCTCTCTTCCACACTCGCCATTACTTTGAACTGTCAATCTCAAGAATTTAAACTCCTTCACCTTTGCAACTCTCCTCCCTGCATCCTCACCATTCCTCTGCTCTCCCTCTTTCACACACATACATTCTTAGTCCTGCTGACCTTCATTCCTCTCCTCTCTAGAGCATATCTCCACCTCTCCAGGGTCTCCTCAACATGATGTTCTTCGTGTTTCACTGTTGCAGTCATTACATTTGGGTAATCTGCTGGCAGGTTGCCCTCAGTCAGCCTGAAGGGCAGCCTGAATAACAAAGTCTTGGGTCCTGCGTCGGTTGCTATCCCTTCTTCCATGACGTCAGGTCGTCAGGGGTATAAAACATGCAGCCGACGCCATTTTCATCAGTCTTTCTTGCCGCGCGGTGCCCGAAGCAGAAGCATTTCGCAAGTGCCGGTTGGCCGACTCTTGAAATTTTCGTTTTTGAGTTTCAGAACCGAAGTCTTCAACCAAAAGCTAAGTACCCCGTTGGGGAAGCTTTTTCTTGCTCCTTACCGATGTCGGTAAAAGTTAGTAATTGTATTACTTGTGAGAAGCAAATACCTCATAAGGATTTTCATTTGTACTGTATTCCTTGCCTAGGCCCTGACAACAACGTGCCTTGCTGTCGGTTTTGTGCTAAATTTAACCAATGCACTATTAAGTGTCGGTATATTTTTGCATCTAAATATTTTGGCTCAAGATTTAACTATCCAGAAATGTCATCGGTTAGCAATCCGACTACCGGAATTCTCAAAAAATGCAAAGAAAAGGGCAGAGACAGACCGTCGAGGTCCAAAACCGACGACGAAGCTTCTCCTAAGCCAGTCGCCGGTTCGCCGGTACTCAGTGAGGCGCTTTCACAGCCCCTGATACCCGCTATTTTTGATTCGCAGGCCTCTACTGAGACCCATTCGGAGTCCTGTATGCCGCGAGATACTTCAAGTATTGAACCCGCGGATGTCTCTTCCTTAGATGGGTCCGGAGCCGCTGAGCAGGCACCGGCTTCTGAGGGATTTTTCAGGCCTAAAGATTTGTATATTAAACAGACTCCTTCCTCAAAAACAAGACCAAAACCAACTTCTATGTCTAAAAAACCAACGCATGGGCCACGTGGTCAGGCCCCTATGCCTAAAAACCAAATGGTCAAAATGGCTGAGGATTTAATTACCTTGATCAGGGGTTCCCAACCCCCTCCTGCTAAGAGGCCTAGGCAAAGACACTGATTATGAATCTTCAGATCAGGTTACCATTTCTTCTGATTCCTCTTCTCAGGAATTATCTATTCCACCTTATGAGGACTCTGGTGCAGAAGAATCCATCCCTTCTGCTTCTCCTCCTGAGAATTTTTCTTTTGGAGAAACTTTGCATACCTTAATGGAACATTTTCATTGGGAGAGTCAGGATTTTTCAGAATCCAAAAAGAGGCTTAGGGATTTCCTTCATCCTCAGCATAGGCCTTTGGCTATACCTCCAGTTCTAGACATTGTTGATGTTTTTTTTTCAGAATCCAGCATGGCTCCTGATTCCCTGCCTCTGGCTCCTAGTAAGCCAGACAGATATTACTGGGTTCCTGACTCCCACAAATTTCGTTTTAAAAAACCCTACTGCTGACCCTGAAACACTTTCTCAGGGTCCCAAGGGTGTTAAGGCTTCTACTGCTAAAAATCCTACCCCTTCTGATAGACTCGAGGGCGCTGGATAGATGGGGTAAGAAGGTTTACACGTCTGCAACCCTGGCAATCAGGGCTTTAAACTGTCAATTTCATATGCTTAAATAGCAGCAGCATGGCATGGGCTTACTTAAACTGAATATTATGTTGATTTCTGACTTGTGTTGAAAATAGAGTTACAGGATTTATTGTAGTTAGCTGAACAACAAGTTGGAAAGCATACTTTGCAATGTGGTTTTGATTCCTTGGAGGCCTCTTGCAGGGCCGCTGTAACTGGATCTGTGATAAGAAGGCATGCTTGGCTCAAGGAGCAAAATCTGCCTGATCATGTTTAAGCAAAATTGTTGGATGTTCCTTTACAACAGGACAGTCTATTTGGTAATAAGGCAGAAGAGGTTTTGAAAAAGATGGAAGACAAAGCTAAATGTATGCAAACTGTAAAAGATTTCCTACAAGTGCAACCACCAAGGTTCAGTAGGCACTGGCCTACTAGGAATTAGTCCTTTCCAGTACCCACCAGAGTTCTCAGGTCATACCCAGACACTACAAATGCTCCAGGTTTCAGTCACAAGGAACTTACAGAACAAAACAATGGGGTGCCTCCACCTCCAAATCTGGAAGTAGCAAGGCACCCCCCTACGGTAAACAGTCACAATGACTTTCCTCTACCATTTCCAAGCACTTATCTTTTGGCAGACCCTTTGGGGGGAAAACTAGCACTTCATCCACAAAATTGGCATCAGGACAAGTGGGTTTTAAATATAGTGTCCCAGGGATACAGACTTAACTTCCACACGTTGCCAATTCCAAACGGATGTCCAGATCTGCCTCCAAATCAGTGGGCAGAGGCCCAAAAACAAGTTATGTCCCTCATGGATATGGGGGCTATTCAACCAGTACTAGAAAATGGAAAAGGACAAGATTTTTATTCAAGATTTTTCCTGGTACCCAGAAAAGACTCATCATGGCGTCCAATTCTGGACTTATCCATTCTAAATACTTTCCTGGACATTCCAAAATTCAAGATGCTGACTCTACAACAGTTACTTCCTATGCTAGGCAAAGATGCCTGGTTGGCAACTCTAGATTTAAGAGTCTTACCTGCATATCCCAATCAGGGAATCTTGCAGAAGATACCCCCGCTTTAAAGCAGGCTATTTGCATTACCAGTTCTCTGCACTGCCCTTTGGCTTATCTACTGCGCCCAGGGTCTTCACAAAGTGCCTGGCACCAGTAATTGCATTTTGCAGATGAAGAAACATTCAAATTTATCCTTATCTGGATGACTGCCTAATTCAGGCAGAAAACATGGACACTCTTCTACAGCATCTGGCGTTTGTAAAAAGGCTTCTAACTTGCCTAGGGTACACCATAAACGAAAAATCACAACTGGTACCATCTCAAAAAATTACATTCCTGGGTGCAAGCTTGAATACAACTGCCCAGTTGATCAATTTCATGCCAGACAAACAAATCCAGTTGATGACTTAATTCAAACAAGTGGCCACAAAACCCCAGTTATCTGCAAGACAAATTCTGCAGGCCTTGGGGTTCATGACTTCCTGCATTCTTCTAATTCCGTATGCAAGACTCCATATGAGGAAACTTCAGTGGTACCTAAAATGCTTATGGAGTCAACATCATCACTGCCTGGAAACAATGATTCCTATCATTCCTTGCCTGCAGCAAGAGTTCCTATGTTGGGCAGAGGCCTGTCACCAAAACAAGCGACTGTCATTCATTCCACCCCCTGCCACCCAAACCCTGACTACAGACTCATCAGACTATGCTTGGGGGCCGCATCTGGCAGGGAGATGCATTCGGGGTGAATGGAGCCCAAATCAAATGCACCTGCATATCAACCAGAAAGAGATGCTACCTGTACAGAATGCTCTGACAGCTTTCAAGGACTTTCTTCATCCAGGTCAACTAAGGACGGTCAACACCAGTCATGTGGTACATAAGCAGGGGGGTACCCATTCCTACCCCCTTTGCAGACTAACCATGGCCTTGTGGAACACAGCCTAGTCTTACTAAATACATCTACAAGCTCAGTTCCTGCCAGGAAAGCAAAATACTCTGGCAGACGAACTAAGCAGAAATCTTATGGACCCACACGAATGGAAACTGGATGCGCAAATCTTCAACATGTTGACACACAAATGGGGGAGCCCAGACATAGTTTTGGGGTGAGACAAAAAGATCTATCAGTTGGACAAATTCTGCACAAGAATCCATCACAAAAAAGCTTGTAAAGTTGGATGCTCTATCCTTCAGCTGGAAACCTATCAGTCAGTGCTTTTCTCCCTCTGCCTCTGCTCTTCAAGGTATTACTAAAAGTCTGACAGGAAAAACCAAAAATGATTGATTGCTCCAGACTGGCTTCGCCAACACTGGTACCCGCTCCTACGCAATATGTCGCACCTTCCTCCATGGTACCTGCCTCAGACACCTTATCTACTGTCTCAGCAGAACTTTCAGAATTCTACACACTCAGCTCCAAACTCTGAATCTTGCAGCATGGCTAATCAACTAATTTCACCAGTTACATCTTTCAGCAAACCTGTGATGGCCATCATTTTGGAGGCTAGAAGGCTTAGCACTAGAAAATCTTATGCTGATAAATGGAAAAGATTATGTGCCTGGAATCAGGCACAAGGAATAAGCACAGAAATGCCCAATATTCCTCAGATTCTGGAATATTTAACTGAGGTGCTTTACAAGGGCCTGTCGTTCTCTTCCATAAATATCCACGCCTCTGCCATTTCAGCTCATTACAACCCAGAGCCTTCCCTCTTTTCAGTGTCTCAGAGGGGCCAAAAATGTAAGACCTCCCAGGAGAGCACCTACTCCTGCATGGGACTTCAATTTTGTGTTGGAAAAACTCACCCTGCCTCCTTTTGAGCCATTTGCTACTGCGGACATAATATTTCCATCTTGGAAGACTGCTTTTCTTTTAGCAGTCACTTCAACTATAAGGATCTTAGAACCACAGGCTCTCATGGCAGTGGGCCCTTTTATTATTTTCTACCCGGACAGGGTAGTGCTCAGGACCAGTCCATCCTTTATGCCTAAAGTGGTATCCAGTGTGGCTCTTAATCAGACCATTCATCTACCAACTTTTTTCCCAAATCCACAGAACAAGGGGGAGCGGATTCTACATTCATTGGATGTACACAGACATCTAAGATTCTACTTCAGCAGGACAAAATCTCTAAGAAAGTCTGAGCAACTACTGGTGGCATTTGCTGCAGGGGTAGAGGGAAAGGCTAGTCTGAGCAACTACTGGTGGCATTTGCTGCAGGGGTAGAGGGAAAGGCTATCTCAAAGCAGACTATTTCAAAATGGATAAGCCATTGTATTCGTTTCTGCTACATGCATCATGGTAAACCTGTCCCCAAGGGGATCAGATCCCATTCCACCAGGGCTGCATCTACTTCTGCAGCCTTTCTCAGAGGGGTTCTTACCAGAGACTTTCTAGAAGCTGCTACCCGGGAGCTCAGTTCATACGTTCACCAAGCATTGCCATTTACCTCTCTTCTCTAAATCCAGAGCAGGCTTTGCAACTACTGTCCTGCAGGGCCTTATAGCTTCTCCACATGCTGTATAATTCCATCCTCCCAACCATATCTTTGGGATTCTACCCAAATGTAATGACTGCAACAGTGAAACATGAAGAACATAGTACAGATGTCCTTCATGGATGCATCTGCAGTCATAACAACTGGGTTGTCCTGTCGTCAGGCAGCCCTTCAGTCGGCCGGATTCCAAAGTCCGGGTCCGGCTTCGGCTGATGTCGCACTTCACCCGACGTCATCTCTGTTGGTCTTCGGGTATAAAAGCATCAGCCAACGCCATTTTCCTCAGTCTTTCTTGCCGTGGCCGAAGCAAAAGCTGTTCGCAAGTGCCGGTCGGTCGGATCCAGAAATTACTTCTACCGAATACTACTTCAAGACTTCTAAAGCTAAGTACCCGTTGGGGACTCTTTCTTGCCTCAGCCGATGTCAGAAAAAGTTAATAATTGTTTAACCTGTGGGAAACAAATACCTCATAAAGATTTCCACTCTTATTGTCTGCCTTGTTTAGGCCCAGCCCACGACGTAGCAGCCTGTTCGCCTGTGCTTCTTTCAACCGACACGCTTAGGCGCCGGTCGGAGTTTGCAGAACAGTTTTTCGGTTCTGATTTTGCGTACATTATGCCGCCGGATCCTCCGACTACCCAATCTGCCAAAAACGCAAAGATAAAGACCGACACTCGCGTCCGCGGTTTCGCCGAAACCATGGTTAAGCAAATCATGAGTGTCTCGGTTTCGCGAAACCGAGAAAACTGATCAAAGTACAGCTGAACCTATCTCTACAACTGAGGCCCTGCTACCACTCTTGAATCGGCCTCAGAAATTTTATCCACTACGGTGGTTGCCACTGACTTATCAGACACCATTCCCTTGGATGTCTCTACCCCAGCACGTGGTGCTGCTAGGCCTCCAGCAGCCATGTCCATTAAGGCCTTCGCCAGGGCTAAAGCAGCCAAGACTACTAAGACAGTGCCTGTTAACCCCCCACAACCAGGCCCTCTTCTAGTTCTCAAATGCTTACTTTGGCAGAAGATTTAATTTCATTAATTAGAGGATCTCAATCTCACCCAGACAGGGCCTCTCAGCCCCAGAGAAGAGACCTAGGGCAGAGCCCCTGAGCCAGTGTCCTCTGATGATTCTGCTGACGAATCAGACATAACTGACCAGCCAGAGGCTCCTTTCTCCAATTTTGAAGATTCTGATGCTGAAGAATCCATTCCAGCTGCTTCCCCACCAGAAGAATTCTCCTTTGGGGAAACCTTACATGCCATGCGAGAGCAGTTCCAATGGCAGCAACAGGATTTTTCAGACTCCAGAAAAGGACTTAGGACCTTTCTGCACCTCCCACAGCACAGGCCCTTAGCTATACCTCCTGTTCTCTCTGTGGTGGATGATGCTTTCAATGATGTCTGCTCCGCTCCAGATTCTTTCCCCCAGCCCCTGCCAAACCAGACAGATTTTACAGGGTGCCAGATACTCATCACCACCTTTACAAGGCCCCACTTGCAGACCCCGAAACTATATCCCAGGGTCCCAAGGCAGTAGCCACGACCATAGCTAAAAACCCTATTCCTTCTGAAAGGGAAGCAAGGTCATTAGACAGATGGGGTAAAAGGTCTACACTTCAGCTACTCTCTCAGCTAGAGCTTTAAACCATGTCAGTTTCACATGATACAATACCAAGAGTTTATGCTTGATCAGTTAACTAAAAACTAACCACTGATGAATCTCTTGATAAGAAATATGTATTAGAAATGGTAAATAACATACAACAGGTTAGCAACCATTCCTTAAAATGTGGCTATGATGCACTGGAGGCTTCATTTAGATCAGCCATGACTGGCACAGTGATAAGAAGGCATGCATGGCTAAAGGAGCAAGCTTTACCGGATCATGTTAAAGCTAAGTTGCTAGATGCTCCTATGGATAAGACAAGTTTGTTTGGTACACCTGCCCAGCAGGTTATGAAGAAAATGGAAGAAAAGGCAAAATCTGTTCAAACGGTTAAAGATTTCTTGCAGGTTCAACCCCAAGGTTTAGCAGGAACTGGCCTGCCAAAAATTGGTCCTTTCCTGACTCCACAAAATTTCAAAGGGGCAGGAATAGACGCTCCAGAGGCAGAAACCAATCCAGAGGAGGTGCCTACAGAGGACGACAGTGGCAAGGTAACAACAGAGGCACAGACACAACCACTGCCACTACATCAGCACAACCACGGTGACTTAACCCTAAATCCGCCTACCAGGGAACAAATAGCAGCTCCTCTAGGCGGAAAGTTAACCTTATTTTCAAAGAACTGGCACTACATAACAAAAGACAAGTGGATTTTACAAACCATAGATCAAGGTTACCGGTTTCACTTCCACACTTTACCAGTCAAAAGAGGAATGCCAAATCTACCTCCAAATCAAAAACAGAGGCACTACAACAGATAATGGAGTTAGCAAACATGAGAGCTGTGGAAAGAGTGCCAACAGCAGAGCAAGGAAAGGGGTTCTACTCCAGACTATTCCTAGTTCCAAGAAAGGAAAAAGTTGGAGACCAATTCTCGACCTGTCCACCTTAAATACATACATCATTGTCCCAAAATTCAAAATGCTGACCCTACAGCAACTTCTTCCCATGCTGGGCAAGGAGTCTTGGCTGGTAACTCTAGATCTCAAGGAGGCATACCTGCACGTCCCCATTCGACCAATCTGCAGAAGATACCTCAGATTTCTTGCAGGATCAGAGCACTATCAATTCTCAGCATTGCCCTTTGGCTTATCTACTGCCCAGAGTATTCACAAAATGCCTGGCATCAGTAATCGCCATTGCAGACTACAGGGAATTCAAATTTACCCATACCTGGACGACTGCCTGCTACAAGGGGACAACAAAAGCAAGCTGACAACAGATTTACAAAGGGTCATTTACTTGCTACAAGCACTGGGATACACAGTCAATTTACAAAAGTCAAGGCTGATACCATCCCAAACAAGGACATTCTTGGGCTGAATTGGACACAGTAAAACAAATGGCATTCCTGACTACAGAAAAACAAAAGAACTCCTCTTTACTTCTTGGCACTAACAAAACTGAACAAGTTAACAGCAAGAAAAGTACTGCAGGCCTTGGGCTTCATGGCATCATGCATAATCTTGGTCCCATTTGCCAGACTACATATGAGAAAACTACAGTGGTACCTAAATAATTTATGGTCCCAACACAGACACAGCCTAGAAACAGAAATCCCACTAATTCCATGCTTAAAGCAGGAGTTCCTATGGTGGGCTCAGGCATGTCAGTCAAACCCAGGCCTACCCTTTCGCAGATGTCAAGCAAGCCAGACCATCACAACAGACGCTTCAGACCTAGGATGGGGCCCACATGCTGGACAAATGCGTGCAAGGATTGTGGACACAGGATCAACTTCACCTGCACATCAACCTAAAAGAAATGCTGGCAGTAAAACTGGCAATCCAAAAGTTCAAACCATTTCTCCAAGAGGGCCAGTTGATGATAAGGACAGACAACACCACAGTCATGTGGTACATCAACAAACAGGGAGGCACTCATTCATACCCCTATGCATAATGACTTTGGAGCTGTGGACCCTGGCACTCAGCTACAACATCCAGTTACAGGCAATATTTGTACCGGAAAAGAAAATACTCTAGCAGACATATTAAGCAGAACCACATCGGATGCCCACGAATGGAAGCTGCACCGGACATCTTCAAGACCATCTCAAAGAAATGGGGAATGCCTCAGATAGATCTATTCGCATCACCTCTCAATCACCAGCTCAAAAAGTTCTGCACAAGGACATTCCACCCACTAGCATGGAAAGTGGATTCGCTCTCCTTCAGCTGGAAAGGCCTAACAGCATATGCATTCCCACCTCTTCCCTTGATACACAAAGTACTACTAAAAATCAAGGAAGAACGTCCAAGGATAATCCTGATAGCTCCAAACTGGCCAAGACAACACTGGTACCCACTGCTGAGGAGCATGTCTCGAACAATATGTGGCCAATACCCTGATGCCTTTGATGTTAACTCAGAACAACTACAGCATCATACATCCAAACCTAAAACGTTGCAACTGACTGCATGGAACATCACATAGCAGCAGCTAATCCAGAACTTTCCCAAAGAGTTAAAGACATTATTCTTGAAGCACGCAGACCTTCAACAAGAAGGAACTATGCTGGAAAATGGAAAAGGTTTGTCATTTGGAGTACGGAAAGAGGAAAAGATGTGTCAAACATAGATATGCCTAACATTCTGGAGTATCTGGCGAACTTCTTCATTCAGGCCTGTCCTACTCCTCCATCAAGATACATGCATCAGCTATTTCAGCAGAATACAGCTTTGATCCACCTGTTTTTTCGCACCCTTTGCTCAGGCAGTTCCTCAGAGGAATCAAGAATGTAAAACCTCCAAGGAAACCACCATTACCAGCTTGGGACTTAAACTTTGTGCTAGAAAAGTTGACACTATCACCCTTTGAACCAGCAGCAACAGCAGACCTACAACACCTGTCATGGAAAACTGCTTTCCTACTGGCAATTACTTCAGCAAGGAGGGTTTCAGAACTACAGGCCTTAATGGCAGTGCAACCCTTCCTAATCTTCCACCAAGATAGAGTGTCCATGAGGACTAATCCTACATTTATGCCTAAGGTGGTATCCAGAGTGTCTTTAAACCAGGCAATCCACCTACCTACCTTCTTTCCCAACCCACAAAACAGAGGGGAAAGAATACTGCATACCATGGATGTACATAGACAGCTACGCTACTACTTGGACAGAACAAAAAATAGCAGAAAGACTGACCAACTTTTTGTAGCCTATGCAACAGGAAGGGAAGGAAAAGCTATTTCCAAACAGACAATCTCCAAATGGATAGGAAATTGCATACGATTCTGTTACTTCTTCCATGGAAAACCAATTCCACAGAACATAAGACCTCATTCTACTAGGGCTACAGCCACTACCACAGCCTTCTTAAGAGGAGTGGCAACCAAAGACATTATTGAGGCGGCTACTTGGACCTCCGTGCATACATTTGCCAAGCATTATAATTTGCCTCTATATTCCAGATCCCGAGCAGGGTTTGCCACTGCTGTACTGCAAGGGATCCTAAACACACCATAATCTACTTTTATCCTCCTCCCCTAGTTGGCTATGGTATTCTACCCAGTTGTTATGACTGCAGATGCATCCATGAAGGACATAGTACAGTTTTGTACCTACCATAAATGTAGATGTCCGAACTGGATAGCATCTGCAGTCAGGATTACCCTCCCTCCTTCCCCTCTGTGGTACTCCTAGGGTGTTTACCCTCCTAATAGCTAGCTGGTGGGGAGTCTTTATGGTGTATTTGTTTGTATATATGTACATACATGCTTATTTTTGTGTTTACCTCTATCTTTTTGGAAACATTGGCATCTATCCAAATTTTAGCCTTCAAGAGGGCTACTGGCATCTGGGGCAAGAAACACTGAGGAAAATGGCGTCGGCTGATGCTTTTATACCCGAAGACCAACAGAGATGACGGGTGAAGTGCGACATCAGCCGAAGCCGGACCCGGACTTTGGAATCCGGCCGACTGAAGGGCTGCCTGACGACAGGACAACCCAGTTGTTATGACTGCAGATGCTATCCAGTTCGGACATCTACATTTATGGTAGGTACAAAACTGTACTTTGTGTACACTTACCATAAATTTAGATGTTCGAGTGTATTCACTGTTGCAGTCCTGATTACCCACCCTCCAGCCCCCACTTTTCTCTTTTTATACCTCTTCTTTCTGTTACTATGCTCAAAAGCCTTTTTGTTGTATTTGCTTTTATTTGGAGGTATATTTTTTGTGTTCTAGATTACATGTGTGTATGTATATATATATATATATATATATATATATATATATGTATGTATATATATATATATATATATATATATATATGTGTATATATATATATATATATATATATATATATATATATGTGTGTGTGTGTATATATATATATATATATATATATATATATATATATATATATATATATATATATAATGTGTGCATATATATGTGTGCATGTTTTATACACCTGACGTCATGTAAGAAGGGACAGCAACCGACGCAGGACCCCAAGACTTTGTTATTCAGGCCGACTGAGGGCAACCTGCCAGCAGATTACCCGAATGTAATGACTGCAACGGTGAATACACTCTAACATCTACATTTATGGTAAGTGTACACAACTGTACTTTCCCTACTCTTACTACAGATCATAATGTCATCTGCAAACATCATAGTCCATGGGGACTCCCGTCCATCTCGTCTGTCAAACTGTCAGTCACCAATGCAAATAAGAAAGGGCTGAGATCTGATCCTTGATGTAATCCCACTTCCATCTTGAATGCATCCGTCACTCCTACTGCAGACCTCACCATCTTATCATGGGGCAAAAAAAGACACCCTAGGGACAAACAGACAGTAGCTAAGGACAAGTACCTGGAAACTGATTTTTTTTAATTCCCACCATGGCAAATATATTCCAGGCAGTATCAAAGCACATCCTACTAAAACCTTGTCATCTTCAGTGGCATAATGGAAAGGAGGGACTATAGAAACATTGTAGAGACAGATACATGGTCCAATGTGCATAGTTTTACAAAGCGCTACTTACCGAATTCTTTTTCCAAGTCCATGTCAAACTTTGCTAGTCCCATTCACCAAGGACTGAATCCAAATCTGTCCTCCCCAGGATGGATAGTTTTGGTATTCAATCCATATAGCCGAAGGGTTGCTGCCACAGTAGGAGTGGTAATGACAGTACAATTTTGTAAGTTGCACTTGTCCATAACATGAATTCCTCCCTGCTACAGTAGCCACCACCCGCAGATGTTCTTCGTGTTTCACTGTTGCAATCATTACATTTGGGTAATCTGCTGGCAGGTTGCCCTCAGTTGGCCTGATTAATAAAGTCTTGGGTTCTGCGTTGGTTGCTGTCCTTTCTTCCATGACGTCAGGTTGTCGGGTATAAAACATGCAGCCGACGCCATTACATCAGTCTTTCTTGCCGCGCGGTGCCCGAAGCAGAAGCAGTTCGCAAGTGCCGGTCGGCCGTCTCCTGAAATTTTCGTTTTTGAGTTTCAGAACCAAAGTCTTCAACTAAAAAGCTAAGTACCCCGTTGGGGAAACTTTTTCTTGCTACTTACCGATGTCAGTAAAAGTTAATAATTGTATTACTTGTGGGAAGCAAGTACCTCATAAGGACTTTCATTTGTACTGTATTCCTTGCCTAGGCCCTGACCACGACGTGCCTTGCTGTCTGTCCTGTGCTTTATTTAATCAACGCATAATCCGTCGTCTGTACATTTTTGCTTCTAAATATTTTGGCTCACAATTTAATTATCCAGAAATGACGTCAGTTAGCAATCCGACTACCGGAATACCTAAAAAAAACTGCAAAGAAATAGAGACAGACCGTTGAGGTCCAGAACTGCTGATAACTGACTTCTAAGCCAGTCGCCAGTTCGCCGGTACTCAGTGAGGCACTTTTGCAGCCCCTGATACCCGCTACTTCTTATTCGCAGGCCTCTACTGAGACCCATTTGAAGTCCGGTATGCCACGAGTTGCTTCAATTATGGAACCCGCGGTTGTCTCTACCTTGGATGGGTCCGGAGCCGCTGTGCAGGCACTGGCTTCTGAGGGTGTATTCATGCCTACAGGTTTGTATATTTAAACCAACGCCATCTTCAATATTAAAGCCAAAAACTCAAATTGTGTCTAAAAAAAACGATGCCTAGGCCACATGTGCAGGCCCCTATGCCTAAAAAACAAATGATCAAAATGGCTGAAGATTTAATTACTCTAATCAGGGGTAGTCAACCCCCCCCCCCTTCAGAGAGGCATAGGCAAGAAATTGACTATGAATCTTCTGAACAGGATTCTATTTCTTCTGACTCTGAGCAGGATTTGTCTATACCTACATATGAGGACCCTGATGCAGAGGATTCCATTCCTTCTTCTCCCCCTGAGGGTTTTTCTTTTGGGGAAACTTTACATACCTTAAGGGAACATTTCTACTGGGAAAGTCAGGATTTTTCTGAATCTAAAAAGAGGCTTAGGGATTTTCTTCTTCCTCAACATAGGCCTTTGGCTATACCTCCTGTTTTAGACATTGTTGATGTGTTTTCAGAATCTAGTATGGCTCCTGATTCTCTGCCATAGGCTCCTTGTAAGCCAGACAGATACTACAAGTTTCCGGACTCACACAAATTCCTTTTCAGAAATCCTGTTGCGGATCCTGAAACCATTTCTCGGGGCCCCAAGGGCATTAAGGCTTCTACTGCTAAAAATCCTACCCCATCTGACAGATTCCAGGGCTCTGGATAGATGGGGTAAGAAAGTCTACACTTCTGCAACCTTGGCAATCAGGGCTTTAAACTGTCAATGCCATATACTAAAATATCATCAGCATATCCAATCTGCCGTGGTGCAGCGGTAGCGTTGTTGCCTCACAGCAAGAGGTTCTCCCGTTAGGTTCTCAGCTGGAGTGTGGGGAGTGCTTTCTGTGTGGAGTCTGCATGTCCTCCCCGCGGTTGAGTGGCGTTCCGAAAGACATGCGTGAATGGGCGGGTCTTCGTTGAAGGTTTGGCATCGAGCTGGCAACTTGGCACCGTAAAAATCTACTGCCAGTCATTAGCGGACCGGAGTTTCGCTGTGGCAACCCCTAACCGGGAAAAGACGAACAACAACAACATGGGACTGCTTAAACAGAAAATGATATTTTCTGACTGTGTGGAAAATAAAGATTTACAGGATTTATTGCATTCACCTGAACAAGTTAGAAAATGTACATTGCAATGTGGTTTTGATTCTTTGGAGGCCTCTTGCAGGGCTGCTGTAACTGGATCTGTGCTAAGGAGGCATGCTTGGCTCAAAGAGCAATCTCTGCCTGATCTTGTTAAAGCAAAACTGTTGGATGCTCCTTTACAACAGGAACAGTCTCTTTGGTAAGGCTGAAGAAGTTCTAAAAAAGATGGAAGATAAAGCTAAATCTATGCAAACTCTGAAAGATTTCTTGCAAGTGCAACCTCCCAGATTTAGTAGGCACTGGCCTACTAAGAACTGGCCCTTTCCAGTTCCTTCGAGAGCCACTCAAGTCAAACCCAGTCATTCCAAAGGCACTAGGTTTCAGTCCCAAGGGACTTTCAGAACTAAGCAATGGGGTGTCTCCTCTTCCAAATCTGGAAACAGCAAGACACCTCCCTTTGGTAAGCAGTCCCAATGACGTACCAAGCAGTTACCTTTCAGCCGCCCCTTTGGGGGGAAAACTGGCTCTTCATGCAAAAAAAACTGGCAACTTATAACCCAGGACAAATCATTTTTAAATATAGTATCCTAGGGATACAGATTTCATTTCCACACGTTGCCAACTCCAAACGGATGGCCAGATCTGCCCCCAAATCAGTGGGCAGATGCCCAGAAACAAGTACTTTCCCTCATGAGCATGGGGGCTATTCAACTAGTACCAGAAGAGGAAAAGGGACAAGGTTTCTATTCCGGACTTTTCCTGGTACCCAGAAAAGACAAAACATGGCGTCCAATACTGGACTTATCTACTCTAACCATTTTTCTGGAGATTCCAAATTTCAAGATGCTGACTCTTCACCAGTTACTTCCTATGCTAGGCAAAGATGCCTGGTTGGCAACTCTAGATTTAAGAGTCTTACCTGCATATCCCAATCAGGGAATCTTGCAGAAGATACCTCTGATTCAAAGCAGGCTACTTGCATTACCAGTTCTCTGCACTGCCCTTTGTAAAGACCCTGGGCACAGTAGATAAGCCAAAGTGCCTGTCCCCAGTAATTGCATTTTGCAGACAAAGAAATATTCAGATATATCCATACCTGGATAGTTTCATAGTTTCATAGTATAGTACTAGGCTATCTGCCCTGGGGCATTTGTAAGCCTAGCCATAGTGATGTGGCTTTTGCCACCCCATGAAATGGTACAAAAATGTACAGATAAAATCTAGAATACTGTGCCTCTGTCTAGTAGTGACACAGTGAAGGTCCCCTTATATAATAGAATTAGTTTACTGTGCCTCTGTCTAGCAGTGACACAGATGTGACCCCTGGGGTAAACTTACGATCTCCCATCCACTCATCAAGATTTCTCTTGAAGAGATTCAGTGAGGGGCTCTGCCTAATACAAACTGGGATCCTGTTCCAAAGCATGGGAAGCCTCTGGGTTATGAATCTATCCCTCCAGCATGTCCTATTCATACTTGTGCCGAGGTTTAAGTCTTTAGCTCTCGTGGTCCTGATGGATTTGGATTTTTTGAGGTGGAGCATGTCCATCATGGCCTTGTATGTCAGGCAGAGATCACCTCTGAGCAGGCGGTATGCTACTGAATAGAGCTGAAGTTTCTTTAGTCTGGCAGAATAAGACATATGTTGGAGACTCTTGATCCTTTTGGTGAGGTACTTTTGTGGTTTCTCCAGCTGTTGCAAGTGCCGGGTGAGGTACATACCAAATGGGGCATTGTACTCAATCATGGGTCTGATTAGGGAGGAATATAGGGGTACAATGACATCCTTGGATCTGGATGTGAAACCCTTCATGATGAGGTGTGCAAGGTAGAATGTTTTTCTAACCATTTTGGCAACGTGGGTGTCAAATGAGAGGTCGCTGTCTACTTGGGTTCCTAGGTCTCTGATTACTTTTTCCGTACTCAGTGGGTTGCTGTCTATGTGATAATCTGTGGGTACTTTGTTTTTTCCAAAAGGGATAACTATACATTTGTTGGCATTTAGTTTAAGGCCGTGATTACGGCACCAGTTGTCCATTTCAGTGAGGCCTTTTTGTAGGATGTGTGTATCTGCTGGTGTATCGACTATGGCACCTAGTTTGCAGTCATCTGCGAACTTTGTCAGCCACAGCCCTCCCACGTTTGCTTTAACATCTGAGAAATAAATGCCGAACAAGAGGGGTCCCAGGACAGATCCCTGTGGGACACCACTTGTGACTGGCTTTGAGTCTGACATTGCTCCAGCGATTTTAACTTTATAGGTTCTGTCCTTTAGCCAGTTTGCAACCCATCTAGTGACATAAGGGTTTACTTTTAAGCTGTTTAGCTTATCTATGATGCCTGAGTGGGGTATTGCCAAGTCCAGGTATGCTGTATGGACTGCTTTGCCCTCATCAATGGCTCTAGTGACTGTTTCGAAAAAGTCAACCAGGTTTAAAAGGCAGGATCTGCCCTTTACAAAGCCGAACTGGGTGGGGTCAAGCGTCTGTAGGTCCCCTATGTCTCTGTTTATGAGTTCCATAATGATTCTTTCCATAGCTTTGCAGACCAGGCTAGTCAAGCTTATGGGGCGGTAGTTTCCAGGGTCTGTAGAGGCACCCCTGTTGTGGAGTGGGACCACTGTTGCTGTACGCCAGTGTTCAGGTACATATCCCGAAGTAAGGCTAAGGTTAAATAGCATTTTTATGTGTGGGTTTAGCTCCCCTTGGAGTTCACGTAACACGCACCCCGGGATACCGTCAGGTCCCATTGATGCTGTGTTTTTTGCTTTGTTTAGTGCGGTTCTCACTTGGACATCTGAGATGACAGGGAGATTACATTCAGCTGGGATAAGTATTTCTTCTTTTGGGGATGAAGGAGGCGAGAAATTTGCACTGAACCTATCGGCCAGAATGTTAGCAATATCTGTGGGTTCAGTGTATTTTTTGTTGTTGTGAACCAACTCTGAGCATATCTGAGGGTTTCTGCCCAGGTTTCTAACATAGCTGAAGAAGGCTTTGTGGTTATCTTTAGTGTCCTTAGCGATTTTTCTCTCAAAGTTTGCCTTGGATGTTTTTATGAGAGAACGTAGTTTTCTGCTAATGTTTTTTAGAGATGTCTTCCCTTCATGGGATTTCGCTCTGACGTGCAGTACCTCCTTCTTTTGTTATACAATTTGTTTATGGCTGAGGTCCACCAGACAGGGCGCTTACATTTGGTGGAGAGGGACTTGGATTTGTTTGGGATTGCATGATCCATGCATTCTTGGAGATGTCCATAGAAAGCATTTGTGAAGGATTCGGCATTGTGGGATGTGGTATCCACTGGCACAGTGGGCTTAAAGGATACCATCTCAGTCTTAAGAAGAGTGAAGTCTGCTTTTGAGAAGTTTTTAAATGTGGTCTTTTGTGCTGGGGGTGGAGGTGGGATATGTATATCGAGGGTGATTAGTTTGTGGTCAGATCTCACTAGTGAGGGGTATACTTCTGGTGTGGAGCATTTTGTCCCCATGTTTGTGATGATCAGGTCTAGTATATTATCTCCTCTAGTGGGAGAGGTGACTAGTTGTTCCAGTGCATTTGAATTTATGAATTCCAGGAACCTTTGGGCTAGGGTATTAGGGCTAGAATAATGTACCCAATCTATGTTTGGGTAGTGGAAGTCTCCCAGTATGATGGTATTTTGTGATACATTCATATCCTCCAATGTCTTCAGGAAGGCTGAGTGGGGTTCTTGAGATTGGGAGGGTGGTCTGTAACATGCTACCAGTTGTATAGCAGTTTTGCCTATGGTTAGTTGCACCTGTATGGTCTCTGATGCTTCATGTGTTGCTACTAACCTGGAGGTGTGGGTGTCCTTTATGAATATGGACACTCCCCTCCTTGTGGTTCGGCCCGGTTTTGGGGCGAAAAGCATGATACGAGGTATAGCCTGGTAGTGCTGGGGTGCTCTCAGGAGCCTTGAACCAGGTTTCAGTTACTGCACAGACTGTTATGTTCTACATGCTGAGGAGTGCATCAAGTGCCTGCATCTTGAGATTTAGACTTCTGGCGTTGAGCAGCATTACCCTTAGTTTTTTCCATTTTGTTTTCTAAGGAGGTGGGTTTGTCTTTTGAGCCTTGCCTAAAAAGGCACTATGGGGTGGCAAGAGCCTTAGCCAATATCCGGAAGCCCAGTGGTGACAGGTGTAAGCCATCCCTTAGAAGCAGCGTGGCTTGTCCAACATATCATCCCAGGCAGACAGACATTGGATCCCCTTAGAATGACACCAGTACTTGAGCCAATTGTTAAAGCTGATCATCTTGTCTTTGTATTGTGGTATCATTCTTGGTGAGGGCAAGATGCTGCTCAGGGTCATACCAGCCTGGGCTACATAATCGGAGAGCTCCTCTGTCTCTTTTCATGTAGTCCAGGGAGGTACGTCTCAGGTCATTCACACCAGCATGGACAATGACGGAGTCATATTTGTACTTGCTTTGGAGTGACCTGAGTGTTTGTGTTATGTGGCGGATCCTAGCTCCCAATAGACAGCTCAGTCACCTTCTCCTTGTTCAGTCTGGTCAGTGGGACATCAGTGTGTCTGACTATGGAGTCACCTATTACTAGTGTATCAGGCAAGGTGTTTGGCCTTAAGGGCTGCGATTGGTTGACACAATGATTTATTGAAGTATGTGTTGCATGTGTTTTGTTTTGAGGTGGTGGATTTTTGGATGTCTGCTTTGGGAGCCTCTGTTGTTTTGGTAAGTTTTTTATTAGAGCCTCCGAGTATGTCTTTGTGTTTTTATGTGTTTGGTTTGCAGTTGTGGTAGGTCTATGTGGGACTGGGATTGTTGTGTGTGTGATTGTCATCTCCTCCTGTCTGGTCATGCCAGCCCAGAGTTGAGAGAGTTCAGCCTCCAGTTTGGCTATATAGTTGCATCTCTCACATGTAATTGTGTTTGGGAGGAGGAGAGGGTTGTCTGTGTACATGAGACAGTTGTAGCATTGTCTCAAGATGCCCAGATTGACCAGCTGAACTGGAGACGACGCCAGTAATCTACCACTCGACATGCTAGAACAGTATAAGGGAGTGGTATACCTTTAAGGGAAGTGGGTATTCACAGGGGTGGTAAGTAGATGTAGTGCTTTACTTAGTACGAGAGTGCTTACTTAGTAGAGAAGTATTGAGAACAAGTGCTAGGCTTATAATACAGTGAGTATTCTGGTTATACTAAGAGTAGAGCTTCCTTAAGGGAAAATTTGAAGAGCAGACTTGGCGGAGCCAGAAAAAGTTTCACCGCACGACCGTGCAAACGCGGATTTTAAACAGTGAACTACAAAAGAGCTAGGAATGGTCCCAAACAACCAATTACTACAGCTTCTTGTGCTGAGGTCACTTCCCCCAAGGACAGGTAGGCTGCTCAGGGCTCCCCACTCCCACTGGTGAGCAAAGAAACTTCCTTCTATCCAAGTAAGGTAATGGACAACACAGGAACTACACCACAGCCCAGAATACAGCAATGCCTGTAAACTAGTCTAAGCTAGTCGAGGAAGGCGGGAAAACAAGGATTATTTTTTTTTTTTTTTGGTAGAAACACACAGAAAATGCAGAGACAGTGATAAATTAGTTACACAGGCTAGCACACTTTAGTGGGCAGCCTCCACAGTTAAATTAAACAAACAAGCAAACTTTCGATCAAATTCGACTAAATGTAACTTTAAGTGCAGATTTTAAAATAAATGCAGCAATCAGTTAAAAAAACAGTTCAGGCTAGTTCAAAGTAAGCTACAGAAGCTATTTCCAGTGAAAAAAAGCAAAGATACTTAAATCCAGAAGGTAGTCGCTTTTTCGAGTTCCTTGCTGCTAGGACCACTCTGTAAACCCACGTGGAGCTTGTCTGAGCAGTAATTCTGGCAGAAAACAAGGACATTCTTCTAAAACATCTGGCATTTGTAAAAAGAGTTCTAACTTGTCTAGGGTACAGTATAAATGAAAAGAAATCTCAAATGGTACCATCTTAAAAACAAATTACATTCCTGGGTGCAAGCTTAAATACAACTGCCCAGATGGTTTTCCTTACACCAGAAAAGCAAATTCATTTGGTGACTTACTTCAAACGGATGGCCACAAAAACCCTACTTCCTGCAAGGCAAATAATACGAGCCTTGGGGTTCATGGCCTCCTGCATTCTTCTAATTCCATGTGCAAGACTGCATATGAGGAAACTTCAGTGGTGCTTAAAAAGTCTATGGAGTCAACATTGTCACAGCCTGGAAACTATTATTCCTATCTTACCTTGCTTGCGCCTAGAGTTCCTATGGTGGGCAGAGGCCTGCCACCAGAACAAGGGACTTCCTTTCACACCACCCCCTGCTGCCCAAACCCTAACTACAGATGCATCAGACTATGCATGGGGGGCTCATCTGGCAGGGAAGTGCATTCAGGGCAAATGGAGCCCAAATCAAATGCACCTTCATATAAATCAAAAAGAAATGCTAGCTGTACAGAATGCACTTGACAGCCTTTAAGGACTACCTTCATCCAGAACAGATGTTCTTCATCTCACATTGCTGCAGTCGTTACATATGGGTAGTCCGCTGTCCTCGGTCGTCCCGAATACCAAAGTATTAGGCTGACGTCGGTCATGGCCGCTCATATCTGACATCAGAGCGTCAGGGTATAAAAGCGCATGACCGACGTCATATCCCCAGTCTTTTTTGCCGCATGGTCCGATGCAGAAGCAGCGTTGCAAGTGCCGTTCGGCATTCTGAAATTTTCGTATTCTGAGTTTCAGACCGAAACCAAGTTGGGCTAAGTACCCCGTTAGAATATTTTTGTTTTTTCTTGCCTCAGTTAATTCCGGATGTCAGAAAAAGTGAATAATTGTATTTCTTGTGGGAAACAGATACCACATAGGGATTATCACTCTTTGCATTCCTTGTTTGGGACCGGACCACAACGTAGTCGGGTGTCGGTTTTGTGCTAGGTTTAATAAGCGCACTATAAAAAGAAGGTTAGATTGTGCTAGGTTAGTCTTTGGTAAGCGGTGTAATTATAATATGCCGTCGGATCCTCCGACGCCCGCTTCCACGAAGAAGCGCAAAGACAAATCCTTGAAACCTAGACAGGTTGATTCGTCCGTTGACGCCGGTCCTGCAGAAGCTACAGTGGAGCAGGTGGATCCGCTGAAGTTTCTGTTGAGTCTCAGGGGAAACTTTGATTTTGCAGGATGTGGCCTCACAGGAGTCAGGTCAAGCTGAAGGGGCCTCTCAGGTTACTATTCTCCCTTCTATGCCTAAGGTGGTTAGGCCTTCTGCTACTATTTCTAAGGCTTCTTCTAAGGGCAGGTCTGTTTTGCCTTCCTCTGGTGTCCCTCCAGGTACTTCAGGGTCTGTGCCTAAAAGCACATGCTTAAAATGGCAGAAGATTTGATTACTTTAATTAGAGGTTCTATGCCCTCCTGATAAGAGGCCCAGGGTGGAGCCAGAGTTGGAAAGTTTGGATCAGGCCTCAGGCGACTCAGACTCTTCTGCTGAAGATATTCAAGATTTTCCCCTTATTCGGATTCTGATGCAGAGGATTCCACTCCTTCTGCTTCTCCTCCAGAGGATTTTTCGTTTTCAGAAACTCTGCATTCCATGAGGGAGCATTTTAAGTGGGAAGGACAGGATTTCTCTGATTCACGAAAGAGGCTTAGGGAATTCTTGTTTTACCACAGCATAGACCCTTGGCTATACCTCCTGTTTTGGATGTTGTTCAAGATGTTTTCTCGAGGCTTCCCTTAATCCAGATTCTTTGCCTCCTCGCCAGTTAAACCGGACAGGTATTACAGGGTGCCTGAGGCTCATAAATATCTGTATAAGAGTCCTAGGGCGGACCCAGAAACTATTAGTCAGGGGCCTAAGGGTGTTAGAGTTTCTGTTGTAAAGAATCCGGTTCCTCTAGATAAGGAAGCTAGAGCTTTGGATAGATGGGGTAAGAAGGTGTATACCTCTTCTACTTTAGCAATGAGGGCTTTAAATTGCCAGTTTCATATGTTGAAGTATCAGAATTTCCTACTTTCTCAACTAAAATCTAAAGTGGATGCTTTGGCAGAGGGCATAGAGTGTAAAGAATTGCAGGATTTAGTACATGTCTCAGAACAGGTGGGTAAGCATTCTTTGCAGTGTGGTTTTGATGCTGTACAGGCCTCTTCTAGGGTGGCTGCCACTGGATCAGTTCTTCGTAGGCACGCCTGGCTTAAGGATCAGAATTTGTCCGAGCATGTTAAAACTAGAATTCTGGATGCCCCTTTACAGTCTGAAGTTTTGTTTGGTCCCCCTGTGGAGTCGGTTTTGAAGAAAATGGAAGACAAGGCTAAGTCTATGCAGACTGTTAAAGATTTTTTGCAGGTGCAACCTCCAAAGTTTAGTAGAAATTGGCCTACTAAGGGGTGGACCTACCCTTCTTCTGATTCTCAGTCTAGGGGTAGATCTAGACGTGGCAGGGGCAGAGCTCACAGTACATTCAGGCCTAGAACTTGGAGTTCACCTGCACAATCTGCAGGTGAGGGCAGGGGCCAGTCCTTTCGTAAACAGGCCCAATGACCTGCATTTTCAGCTGCCAGATTCTTCTTCCCTGGCAGCTCCTTTGGGAGGAAAATTAGCACTCTTCAAGCAAAACTGGCTTTTAGTCACCCAGGACATATGGGTATTGGACATTATAATCCGAGGCTACAAGTTCTATTTCCATACAGTGCCTCCTTTCAAAGGCATGCCAGACGTTCCTCCTCGGCAAAGGATAGAGGCTCACAAGCACATTTCTTTATTTCTTCAAATAGGAGCTATACAGCCAGTTCCTCTGTCAGAAGTGGGACTAGGATTTTATTCTCGCCTGTTTCTAGTACCAAAGAAAGGGAACACGTGGAGACCAATTTTGGATTTATCTATCCTCAACACTTATCTGGACATTCCAAAGTTCAAAATGCTGACGTTACAACAGCTTTTACCTCTGTTGGGAAAAGATCACTGGATGGTAACTCTGGATCTCAGAGGCTTATCTTCATGTTCCTATCAGGCCCAGTTGCAGGAGGTACCTGCGTTTTCGGGCTGGAAATTTACATTATCAGTTCTCTGCATTGCCCTTTGGCTTATCTACTGCGCCCAGAGTGTTCACAAAGGTTCTGGCACCAGTGATAGCCTTTTTCAGGTTAAAAGGAATACAGATTTATCCTTATTTGGACGATTGCCTGATTATTGCACAACACAAAGACGAACTTCTGCATCATCTACAGTATGTGATGGTAGTGTTAAGATGCCTAGGGTATTCTGTGAACGAAACAGTCCAGTCTAGTACCCTCTCAGGACATGTGCTTTCTGGGTGTGAGACTGAATACAGCTTCCCAGATGGCCTTTTTGACCCCGGACAAACAAAGAAGCCTTTCTCTATTTCCATCAAATGTCTCTACAGTCCAGGCTGACTGCAAGGACAGTCCTTCAAGCCTTGGGGTTCATGGCATCTTGTATTCTGGTGCTTCCCAATGCCAAACTGCATATGAGGAAGCTTCAATGGTATCTCAAAAATGTATGGACACAACACTGCCAAGATCTAGACACTGTCATTCAGATAATACCTTGCATTCAGAAAGAATTTTTGTGGTGGGCTCAGGAATGTCACCTAAACAAGGGACTCTCTGTGACCCGACCAGAGGTGAGTCAGATTCTAACAACAGATGCCTCGGACAAGGCTTGGGGAGCACACCTCAATGGAAAATGGGTGCAAGACACGTGGCCTGTCAGACTTCAACATTTGCATATCAACTTGAAGGAGATGTTAGCAGTCCAATTTGCATTGATGGCTTTCAAGGATTTACTTCACTCAGGACAGGTGTTGATTCAAACAGACAACACTACTGTCATGTGGTACATCAACAAGCAAGGGGGAACCCATTCGTACCCTCTTTGCAGGCAAGCGATGATTTTGTGGGAGACTGCTCTCAGTTTACACCTCAATCTTCAGGCAAGGTTTCTACCAGGAGCACAGAACTCCTTAGCGGATGTGTTGAGCAGACAAATTGTGGATCCTCACGAGTGGAAACTGGATCCTCATGTGTTTCAAAAGTTGACAGTGTTATGGGGACTCCAGACATAGATCTGTTCGCTTCTCCACTAAATTACCAGTTGCCAAAGTTTTGCACAAAAATGTTTCATCCCACAGCTTGGAAGGTGGATGCTCTATCATTCAGTTGGAGCAATCTTCATGTCTATGCCTTTCCACCTCTGCCTCTCATTCCCAAGGTACTCCTGAAGGCCAGAATAGACAAGCCATCCATGATTCTGATAGCGCCGGATTGGCCTAGACAGCACTGGTACCCACTACTGAGGAGTTTGGTACGGGAGCCTCCATGGCCTCTGCCTTTGATTCCGCATCTTTTGTCTCAGGAGGGCAATCACTTCCTCAATGTCAAGATTGAGTCTCTGCACCTCACAGCCTGGCATATTCTGTTTTAGACCCTGGAGGGTCTCAGCTTCCACAACAAGTTTTGAATGTTATTTTGGAGGCCAGAAGGCCTAGTACAAGGAATGTTTACGCTGATAAATGGAGGAGGTTTTTTCTTTGGAGCAAAGCGAAGGACTTTGATGTTTCCAAGCCTGATTTAAGTGTTTCTCTTCAATATCTTACTGAGTTATTGGACATGGTTTTGTCTTTCTCCTCGATAAAGGCTCATGCTGCAGCCATTTCTGCTCACTATGACTGTGACCCTCCTTTATTTTCCCATCCTTTGTTTAAGCAATTTCTTAGAGGGGCAAAGAACATAAGACCCCCACGTAGAGCTCCTACTCCTGCTTGGGATCTCAATTTTGTGTTGGAAAAGCTTACTCTACAACCTTTTGAGCCTGCAGCTACTGCCAAGTTAAAGTATTTATCATGGAAGACTGCTTTTTTGTTGGCCATTACCTCTGCAAGAAGGGTTTCTGAATTACAGGCCCTTATGGCAGTGGAACCTTTCCTGATTTTTCATAAGGATAGGGTATCTTTGCGTACTAATCCTTCCTTTATGCCTAAAGTGGTTTCTAGTGTGGCCTTGAACCAAACTATTCATTTGCCTACTTTTTATGCAAACCCTCAAAATAAAGGGGAGAAGATTTTGCATACTTTGGACATTCACAGGCAGTTACGTTATTATTTGAGCAGAACCAAGGGGTTCAGGCAGTCTCAGCAGTTGTTTGTTTCTTTTGCTTTGGGTTCTCAGGGAAAACCTGTTTCAAAACAAACTATTTCTAAATGGATTGGGTTTTGTATTTCTTTCTGTTATTCCCATCATGGTAAGGAGATTCCGGCTGGAATCAGACCTCATTCCACTAGAGCTACTGCCACTTCTACTGCCTTTCTTAGGGGGGTAGCTACAAAAGATATTTTGGAAGCAGCCACTTGGAGTTCAGTACATACTTTTTCCAAGCATTACCACCTTCCTCTTTATTCTAAGTCTAGGGCTGGATTTGCCACTGCAATATTACAGGGCATTTTAGCAGCCCCTAATGCTTTATGATTTTGCCATCCTCCCTTTACCTCTGCTTTGGGATTCTACCCATATGTAAGGACTGCAGCAATGTGAGATGAAGAACATAGTACAGTTTTGTACCTACCATAAATGTAGATGTTCGAAGATCCACATTGCTGTTGGGCATGTTTTTGGGAGGTATCCTGTTTTTGGGCTGTGGCCTTTCTTTTTAGGGCCTTCTGACATCTGGGGCAAGAAAAGACTGAGGATATGACGTCGGTCATGCGCTTTTATACCCTGACGCTCTGATGTCAGATCTGAGCGCCCATGACCGACGTCAGCCTAATACTTTGGTATTCGGGCCGACCGAGGACAGCGGACTACCCATATGTAAGGACTGCAGCAATGTGGATCTTCGAACATCTACATTTATGGTAGGTACAAAACTGTACTTTACTGATGGTGACGGACAACACCGTGGCTATGTGGTACATAAACTAGCAGGGGGGGTGCACACTCCTACCCCCTCTGCAGACTAGTCATGGCATTGTGGAACACTGCCTTGAGCTGTCAAGTACAACTACAAGCTCAATTCCTGCCAGGAAAACTGAATACTCTGGCAGACGAACTAAGCAGAAATCTCATGGACCCACACGAATGGAAACTGGAACCACAGATTTTCAACATGTTGACACGCAAATGGGGGGAGCCCAAACATTTTTTGCCTCACCCTGGAACTAAAAGTTGGACAAATTTTGCACAAGAACTCATCACAAAAAAGCCTGGAAAGTGGATGCTCTGTCCTTCAGCTGGGAAAAAAACTATCAGTCTATGCTTTTCCCCCTCTGCCTCTGCTCTCCGAAGTCCTATTAAAAGTCAAACAGGACAAACGAAAAATGATTTTGATTGCTCCAGACTGGCCTCGCCAACACTGGGTACCCACTTCTGCGCATTGTCACACATTTCACCGTGGCACCTGCCTCTGACACCTTCCTTACTGTCTCAGCAGAACAACCAAATTCTGCACCCTCAGCTCCAAACTTTGAGTCTTGCAGCATGGCTAATCACCTAAATTCACCCTTAGCATCCCTCAGCAAACCTGTGATGGATGTCATTTTGGAGGCGAGAATACCTAGTACTAGAAAATCTCATGCTGACAAATGGAAAAAATTCTGGGCTTGGAATCTGTCTCAAGGGATAAGCACAGCAGTGCCCAACATTCCTCAGATTTTGCAATACTTAACTGAGATGCTTCACAAGGGCCTGTCTTTTTCTTCCATAAAAATCCATGCCTCAGCCATTTCAGCTCATTACAACACAGAACCTCCCCTCTTCTCTCATCCTCTGCTAAAGCAGTATCTCGGATGGGTCAAAAACTTAAGACCACCCAGGAGAGCTCCAACCCCTGCCTGGGACCTTAATTTTGTATTGGAGAAACTCACTCTCCCTCCTTTCGAGCCGGCTGCTACTGCAGACTTAAAATTTCTCTCCTGGAAAACAGCTTTCCTTTTAGCAGTCACTTTGGCTAGAAGGATTTCCGAATTACAGGCTCTTATGGCAGTGGAGCCTTTCATCATTTTTCATGTGGATAGGGTATCTCTCAGGACCAACCCATCCTTCATGCCCAAGGTGGTATCCAGTGTGGCTGTTAGTCAGACCATGCATTTGCCAACTTTCTTTCCCAATCCACAGAACAAGGGGGAGCGGATTCTGCATTCATTGGATGTACACACTTGAACAGGGCTGAATCTCAAAGAAAATCTGAACAACTGCTGGTAGCATTTGCTGCAGGGGCAGAGGGAAAGGCTATTTCAAAGCAAGCCATTTCCAAATGGATAAGCCATTGTATTAATTTCTGCTATAAGCACCATGGAAAAACTCTCTCAGGGGATCAGATCCCATTCTTCCAGGGCTGCATCTACCTCTACAGCCTTTCTCAGAGGTGTTCCTGCCAGGGATATTCTAGACGCTGCTACCTGGAGTTCAGTTCATACTTTCACCAAACATTATCATTTACCAATTTTCTCTAAATCCAGAGCTGGCTTTGCCACTGCTTTTCTGCAGGGCCTTATAGCCGTTCCGAATGCTGTTTAAATCCATCCTCCAAACCTTAGCTTTGTGAATCTACCCAAATGTAATGACTGCAGCAGTGAAACATTAAGAACATAGTACAGATGTTCTTAGTGTTTCACTGTTGCAGTCATCACATTTGGGTAATCTGCTGGCATGTTGCCCTCAGTTGGCCTGAATTCCAAATTCTTGTGTCCTGCGTCGGTTGCAGTCTCCTCTTCCATGACGTTAGGTCATCAGGGGTATAAAATTAGCAGCAGGCGCCATTTTTTTTTAGTCTTTCTTGCCACGTGGTGCCCGAAGCAGAAGCATTTCGTAAGTGCCCGTCGGCAGACTCCTGAAATGTTCGAGTTTCAGAACCGAAGTATTCACTAAAGCCAAGTACCCCGTTGGGGAAACTTTTTTTTCTTGCTCCATACCGATGGCAGAAAAAGTTAATTGTTTTACTTGTGGGAAGCAAATACCTCATAAGGATTTCCATTTATACTGTATTCCTTGCCTAGGCCCTGTTCACAACGTGCCTGGCTGTCGGTTTTGTGCTAGATTTAACCAATGCACTCTTAAGCGTCGGTATATTTTTGCCTCAAAATATCTTGGAAATAGGTTTAACTACCCAGAAATGTCATCTGATAGCAATCCGACTACCGGAGTACACAAAAAAATGCAAAGAAAAGGACAGAGACAGTCGAGGTCCAAAACCGACGACGAAGCTTCTCCTAAGCCAGTCGCCAGTTCACCGGTACTCAGTGAGGAGCTTTTGCAGCCCCTGATACCTGCTACTTTCGAGTTGCAGGCCCCTACCGAGACCCATGTGGAGTCTGGCATGCCGCGAGATACATCCGTGGGTCCAATACTTTGAGTATCTCCCTCGGATGGGTCCGGAGCTGCGAGCAGGCACCAGCTTCTGAGGGTGTATTCAGGCCTCAACATTTTTATATCAAACCAACGACAGCTGCAAAACAAGACAAAAGCAACTTCTAAAGCTAAAAAACTGACGCATGAGCCACGTGCACAGGCCGCTATGCCTAAAAAAACAGATGATCAAAATGGCTGAAGACCTTAATTACATTGATCACTGGCTCCCAACCCCCTCCTGATAAGAGGCCTAGGCAAGACACTGATTATGAATCTTCAGATCAGGTTTCTATTTCTTCTGATCAGGAATTATCTATACCTCGCTATGAGGATTCTGATGCAGAGGAGTCTATCCCATCTTCTTCACCTCCTGAGGATTATTCATTTGGAGAAACCTTGCATACTTTGAGGGAGCATTTTCACTGGGAGAGTCAAGATTTTTCAGAATCAAAAAAGAGGCTCTGGGATTTCCTTCATCTCCCTCAGCACAGGCCTTTAGCCATACCCCCTGTTAGACATTGTGGATGATGTGTTTTCGGAGTTGAGCCTGACCCCTGACTCCTTTCCGGCTCCCAGCAAGCCTGACCAATATTGCAGGGTCCCTGACTCTCACAAATTTTTATTTCAAAACCCTGCTGTTGATCCTGAAACTATTTCACAGGGTCCAAAGGGAGTTAAGGCCTCAACAGAAAAAAAATCCTACCCCCTCTGATAGAGTTTTAAGGGTACTGGATAGATGGGGAAAGAAGGTTTATACATCTGTAACCTTGGCAATCAGGGCCTTAAACTGCCAGTTTCATATGCTCAAGTATCAACAACATGTTATGGGATTGCTGAAACAGAAAATGGTGATTTCTGAATGTGCAGAAATTAAAGAATTGCAGGAATTATTGCATGCAGCTGAACAAGGTGGAAAGCATACTTTGCAATGTGGTTTTGATTCCTTAGAGGCCTCCTGCAGGGCTGCAGTTACTGGATCTGTGATTAGGAGGCATGCCTGGCTAAAAGAGCAAAATTTGCCTGATCATGTTAAAGCTAAATTGCTGGATGCACCTTTACAGCATGATACTCTGCTTGGTATTAAGGCAGAAGAGGTTTTAAAGAAAATGGAAGGCAAAGCTAAGTCTATGCAAACTGTATAAGACTTCTTACAAGTGCAGCCACCGAGATTCAGTAGACACTGGCCTACAAAAAATTGGTTCTTTCCTGTGTCCGACAGAGCTCAAGGGGGCAAATCCAGACGCCCTAAAGGTTTCAGATACCAGGCACAAGATTCTTACAGGTCAAAGGAATGGGGTGCTTCTACCTCCAAATCTGGAGGAGATAAAGCGCAACCCTACAGAAAGCAGTCCCAATGACTTCCCACTGCCTTCACCAAGCACTTACCTTTTGGCAGCACCCTTAGGGGGAAAATTAGCACTTTTTACTCAAAATTGTCAGTTAATAACCCAGGACAATTGGGTGGTAAATATAGTATCACAGGGATACAGATTCTTTTTTCATACTCTGCCAATGGCAAACGGTTGTCTGGATCTGCCAAAAAGTCAATGGGCAGAGGCACAGAAACAAGTTACATCCCTCATGGATATGGGGGCCTTCAGCCAGTACCAGAACAGGAAAAAGGACAAGGTTTTTACTCAAGACTGTTCTTGGTACCCAGAAAGGACAAGGCCTGGCAGCTAATACTGGATTTAACAATTTTGAACACATACCTGGACATTCCAAAATTCAGAATGTTGACTTTGCAGCAGCTTCTGCCCATGCTCGGCAAGAATGCTTGGCTGGTGACATTAGACATAAGAGGCATACCTGCATGTCCCAGTAAGGGAATCGTGCAAAAGATACCTCCGTTTCAAGGTTGGCTTAATGCATTACCAATTCTCTGCACTGCCCTTTGGTTTATCTACTGCTCCCAGGGTCTTTACAAAGTGCCTGGCACCAGTAATTGTGTTTTGCAGACAAAGAAGTATACAAATATATCCTTACTTGGACGACTACTTCATTCAAGCAGAGAACAAGGACATTCTTCTTCAACACCTGGCGTTTGTGAAAAGGTTGCTAACATGCCTAGGGTACACAATAAACGAAAAAAAATCACAACTGGTACCCTCTCAAAAGATAACATTTCTGGGTGCAAGCTTGAATACAACTGCCCAGATGGGCTTACCTCACGCCAGACAAACAAAGGCAACTGACTACTTACTTCAAACTGATGGCAACAAAAACCCAGTTATCTGCAAGACAAACTCTGCAGCCTTTGGGCTTCATGGCCTCCTACATCCTACTGATTCCATATGCAAAACTGCATATGAGGAAACTTCAGTGGTACCTAAAAAGTTTATGGAGTCAGCATTGTCACAGTCTGGAAACAATGATTCCTCTCATTCCCTGCCTACAACAGGAGTTTCTATGGTGGGCAAAGGCATGTCATCAAAACATGGGAAGGGCCTTCACTCTACACCCTGCCAGCCACACCTTAACAACAGACTCATCAGATTATGCATGGGGGGGCCCACCTGGCAGGAAGATGCCTTCAGGGCATATGGACCCCAAAACTAATGCATCTACATATCAACCAAAAAGAGATGCTAGCTGTTCAAATTGCCCTGACAGCCTTCAAGGACTTACTTCATCTAGGACAACTACTGATAAAGACTGACAACACCACAGTTGTGTGGTATATCAACAAGCAGGGGGGCACGCACTCATACCCCCTTTGCAGATTAGCCATGGCACTGTGGGATACGGCTTTGACTTACAAATACATCTTCAAGCTCATTTCCTGCCAGGAAAACAAAATACTCTGGCAGACGATTTAAGCAGAAACCTTATGGACCCTCACGATTGGAAACTAGATCCACAAGTCTTCAGCATGTTAACAAAGAAATGGGGGAGTCCGGACATAGATCTAATTTGCTTCCCCTCAAAATTATCAATTGAAAAGATTCTGCACAAGGACTTATCACAGACAAGCATGGAAAGTGAACGCCCTATCAGTTTACGCCTTTCCTCCTCTGCCTCTTCTTCCCAGGGACCTACTAAAAGTCGGACAAGAGAAACCAAAGATGATACTAATTGCCCCGGACTGGCCCCGCCAATACTGGTACCCAATCCTAAGGAACTTGTCTCAATACCCAGCTTGGACCTTCCCTCAAAGACCTCAACTACTGTCCCAGCAAAACAGTCAGATCCTGTACATTCAACTCCATACACTGAACCTGGCAGCATGGCTGATCATGTAGTTATGCAAACACCTCTCAGTAAAGCTGTGATGGATGTCATTTTGGAAGCCAGAAGGCCTAGTTCTAGAAAATCTTAAGCTGATAAATGGAAAAGATTCTGTGCTTGGAATCAAGCACATGGAACTGATAAAGCAGAACCAAATATTCCTCAAATATTACAATACTTGACTGAGATGCTTGACAAAGGCCTATCCTTCTTCTCATCAGTTAAAATCCATGCCTCTGCCATTTTGGCTCATTGCAATACAGAGCCAAAAAATTAAGGCCTCCCAGAAGATCACCAATACCTGCATGGGACCTCAATTATGTGTTGGAAAAGCTCCCCCTTCCTCCATTTGAACCAGCTGCTACTGTTGGTATAAAGTTCTTATCATGGAAAACGGCTCTGCTCCTAGCAATTACTTCAGCAAGAAGAGTCTCAGAGCTACAGGCCCTCATGGCTGTGGAGCCTTTTATCATATTTTTCCCAGACAGGGCGTCTCTGAGGACCAATCCTTCATTTATGCCCAAGGTGGTTTCCAATGTGGCTCTTAACCAAACTATTCATCTGCCAATCTTTTATCCAAATCCGCAGAACTAAGGGTAGAGAATTCTGCATTCCTTGGACGTACACAGACCGCTAAGATTCTACTTGAGCAGAACTAAAGCTGTAAGAAAAACTGAGCAATTACTAGTGACATATGCTGCAGGATCAGAAGGAAAGGCTATTTCAAAGCAGACTGTTTCAAAGTGAATAAGCCACTGCATTCGTTTCTGCTACTTACACCATGGCAAACCTGTGTCCAAGGGCATTCAGTCTCATTCCACCAGAGCTGCTGCTACATCAGCAGCCTTTCTCAGAGGAGTACCAACCAAAGACATTCTAGAGGCTGCTACTTGGAGTTCTGTTCACACCTTTACAAAGCATTATCATTTGTCTCTCTACTCTATGTCCAGGGCAGGCTTTGCCACTGCAGTTCTGCAAGGCCTTATAGCCGCACCTAATGCAGTTTAGCTCCAGCCTCCCATCCATAGCTTTGGGATTCTACCCAAATGTGATGACTGCAACAGTGAAACACGAACATAGTACAGTTGTGTACACTTACCATAAATGTAGATGTTAGAGTTTATTCACTGTTGCAGTCCAGGTTACCCACCCGTCATCCCCCTTTCATTCTGGAGTTTATCTTTCCTTCTCTATCTTCTACAACCTATGTGGTGGTGTTGCTTGTAGATGAAGTTAAAGTTTGTATTGAGATAGATATATATATCTATCTATCTCTATCTCTAATCTATATATATATATATATATATATATAATATAATTTTATTTTATTTTATTTTTTTTTTTTTTTTTTTGCTACCTTTTTTGGGGGCACCTGACATCTGGGGCAAGAAAGAAAATGGAGTCTGCTGCTTGTTTTATACCCCTGACGACCTGATGTCATGGAAGAGGAGACAGCAACCGACGCAAGACCCAAGACTTTGGAATTCAGGCCGACTGAGGGCGACCTGCTGGCAGATTACCCAAATGTGATGACTGCAACAGTGAATACATTCTAAACATCTACATTTATGGTAAGTGTACACAACTGTACTTGGTGTACACTTAACATAAATGTAGATGTTCCGAGTGTATTCACTGTTGCAGTCCTGGTTACCCACCCTCCAGCCCCCTGTTTTTTCTCTTACTATGCTTCTTCTTTCTTTTATTACACTTAAAAGCAAATACACCACAAAGACTTATGATTGGAGGTATACCTTTTGTATTCTAAATTACTTTATATATATATATATATATATATATATATATATATATATATATATTTTTTTTTTTTTTGACTCCCCATTTGGGGGGCACTTGACATCTGGGGCAGGAAAAACTGATGTAATGGCATCAGCTGCATGTTTTATACCCCTGACAACCTGACGTCATGAAACAAGGGACAGCAACTGACGCAGGACCCAAGACTTTGTTCATCAGGCCGACTGAGGGAACCTGCCAGGAGATTACCCAAATGTAATGACTGCAACAGTGAGTACACTCGAGCATCTACATTTATGTAAGTGTACACAACTGTACTTTCCTCCCCCTCAATCTTGTTTACAGTTGTAGATGGGGATGTAAAGGAGGGTTGTGATTTGTTTAACTTTATATGTTCTGTTTATAATCTAAGGGCTGCTACAGTAGTGAATTTGAACATCTGCATCTGTGGGTAAGGGTAACTTACACAAATGTACTTTTCAGTATTATAATAAATACCACCATAAGTTATGATTGAAGTGTATTTATTTGGCACACTGCTGCATTGTGTGTGTGTATATATGTTTGTATAGATTGTGTGTGTGTGTGCATGTATAAATAAATATATGAATGTGTGTGTATATATGAATGCTTGTGTGTATATGTATGTATATATACATATCTATACATATCTATACATATATATATATATATATATATATATATATATATATATATATAATGTGTATATAGCTATATATGTATCTGTGTATGTATATATATATATATATATATATATATATATATATACATTTTATTTTTATTTATATTTTTATATGTGTATGTATATGTATATGTATATATATATATATATATATATATATATATATATATATATATATACACATTTTATTTTTATTTATATTTTTATGTGTATGTATATATATATATATATATATATATATATATATATATATATATATATATATATGGGTGTGTGTGTATAGCAAAGCACACATGTATACATATTTTAAAAAGCTGCTTTTAGAAATAATTGCTTTTGATTTTTCATTGTTGATCATTTCACTTCAGATTAGTGTTGTATTTGCCAGGGATCCCTTGGTTGTTGTACCTAAACTTGTAATTATGCTGTATCTACCGGATGTGTATTTTTTGTCATGTTTCATGATTTTTGTGTTGCCTTCATTGTTGCATCCAGTTTTTCTTTTGACAGATGAAGTAACTTGATTTTGTAATGCGTCATCATGACTAACAGTGTTTTGTTATGCAATGTTGCAATTTATTATTCTTTTTAAGTGTATTGCTGTTTTAATTGGGGAGGTTTGGCAGGACTAAGTCACTCAATGTAATATAAATAAAAAAAATGTAAATAAAAACATTCATTCATGCATGTTCCCCTGCTGTAACTGCTTGAAGGCCCCACTGCTTTTACATCTTGTGGCATGTTAATTTTGTTGGGGGTGGTGACCAGTTCTTTCCTGTCTTGGAGTTGCACCCCCACCCCCCTCGACCAACTTTCTGGTCTTATTGAGCAATTGTCCATACTCATTGGAGCTTTCCCCTCAGTGCTGTGGCTATTTTGAACTCCACTTAGTGTTGCTTGTTGCGGGAAGTTTTCTTTTGTATGTTGACTTCTCCAGCCGGGTTGCATAGAAGCAGTGCATGTACAGCATATCCATGCTGCATGGGTGTATACCAACTGTTGCTTTTTCTAGATTTTTGCAGGAGCCCCACCATTAGCACTGAGATAAGTGACCTGTTGGAGGCCACTTAAATCCTAAACATTCTGTATCTTCCAGCTCTTGAGCCATTAATTGAAACCTACTCTTCTGACGGTAGTACTGTATGAGATTTAGTTTTTGACTTCTTGTGTTTACTTTTGGTGAACATATATTATTGTGAGTAATATGTTGTGTTTTATGTTTGCAGATCTTTCCAGAATCGTTAATTTATACAGACATTGCTGAAGAAAGCCTACAAAAAGAAGGTATGGCGTGAGATGTGGTAAATAATGTGTGTGTGTGTGTGTGTGTGTGTGTGTGTGTGTGTGTGTATATATGTGTGTGTGTGTATATATATATATATATATATATATATATATATATATATAATGTGTGTGTATATATATATATATATATATATATATGTGTGTGTGTGTATATATGTGTATATATATATATATATGTGTGTGTATGTATATATATATATATATATATATATATGTGTGTGTGTATGTATATATATATATATATATATATATATATATATATATATATATATATATCTATATATATATTGGCAGTAAAGCAGCCATTGTTGCTTTTATTTATTTATTTTATTACTTCATGTTGCTGAATATGTGGATAAACTTTGCTTTTTGTATTTTTATTATGTTATGTGATTGCTGCCAAACATCATTAACCAAAATTGTAATATCGGTCTGTACTCAACAATCTAATGTAGTTTTCAACAGCTGTTAGCCTTTTTGCGTCATGTGCTGTTAAATGTGAAAGCAGAATTAGTCTAAAGGTGACTGGAATAAACAATATTTGTAAGTTTGGAGTCTGAGAACAGGCAATGCAGGATTTCCATCATTAGGTCACGGTCGTGTTATTGCGTATTCTTTGTAATAGGAATTCAGTTCCAGGGGCGACCTGACATCTGGCCTGTATACCAAAGCTTTTAGGTGTCTTTAAGGTACACAGTACGTCACACGTGTAGAGTAGGGCGTGAAGTTGAGGTCCTCAGAACTTTTTTGCCACCAGTCTGAATGCCATCTTTTGATCGTTCAAGTTGTGTTCTGATTCACCAACCAGTTTCAAACAAGTGCCCTTTTGGTGTTTTTGCTATTTTTTTTTCTCTTTGATTGTTCGTGGAGTTTTATGTATTCCAGATGGGGGTAAATGCAAGTGCGGGGAACTGATTTCCCCTTAATGACTGTCAGGAACAGTGCCCATTTTATCTGGACATTTCCCTTGGCCATACGTCTTGTTCCCTTTGTCAGGGTTTCGCCCCAAAGACTGTCCATTATCTGCTTTCTTCTTTGGTCTTGTATTTAGAGAACCAACATCTTTTAAGTTTTTAGCAAAAGACACCGTGGAGGGAACCTCCCACTCTGAGGGTTAGGCGTCCGTGAAAAAGACCAAGAAGTTTAGGTCCGTTTCTTTTGTTGTACTGCCTCCATTGGACTTCTCTTCCAAGGCTAGTGAAAACCCAGAGGATCGCCTGGCTCCTCCATTGAATTCCTCTTCAGCGGCCACTTCTCAGGCCAACATGGATCTGACCTCACTCTCGTCCTTGGAGGCTTTGCAGACGTTCGTTGCGGATGTTAAGGAGGAACCGCCGCTGATTATTATTGAAGATCCTAGTGGTGGTCTTGTCTAATCAGAATTTGAGAAGGCTCTGACTATGATTGTGGAATGTCGTCTGATGTCTGAACCTTGTAAGTTTTACAGGGCAGATGTCCCTTTGAAAAAGAGACAAAAAAAAAAAAAAAGCATGTTTCTCCTGCTCCTATGGACCCTCTGAGTGAATGGCAGAATTGCACTCAGGGTTTGTTTAATGCCCTTGTGGCTTTGGACTCCTCAAGGAGTTTGTGTTCTTGCTCCACCGTGATCCTCTACTCCTGTAAAAAGGCCTAGGGAACAGGATCTCTCTGAGGAAAAGTTGGATTCAGATAAGGAATACCTTGCTTATTCATCCCAGATTCCTTTAGGTTATGGTTCTGAGGGGAGTGTTTACACTCCTTTTGAGGAGATTTACTTTGGGGGTGCTATTTCCAGGTTGATGGCATTTTTTAAATGGTACTGTGCTGTGGTTTCTGAGATGCAGAAGAGGTGGTATGAGCTTCTGCAGATGAACTCTTCCAGACCTTCTGATGTCCCTCCTGTTTTGGATGCCTTGCTCCATGCCTTTTCTACTGTGTCTCAAGCCCTTGCCCCTATAAAACCTGGTAAGTATTGCATGGTGTCTGAAATTTTTGGATGTCCTTCAGCTGACCCCTCTGTGGTGTCTGTGGCATCTGGCAAGCCATCTCCATTACTAACTTCTACAAAGCTTCTTCCTTCTGATAAAGACAGTAGGACTATGGAAAAGCTAGGTAAAAAGGTATATACTTCTACTTTTGCTACCTTGGCTTTCAGGGCTGTCAGTTACCAGACTCTTGTGTCTTTGTCTAGATATATTTTGGCTCTTTCTCAGGCCTTTCAGGTTATTTCCGACCTTCCTGATTCTGAAGGGAAGACTTCTTTTCTCTTCTTGTTAGGGATTTCTTGCCAGGTGGCTTGCCATTTTATTAAGTGCAGTTACGATGTAGCAGATGCTTCTTCCAGAGCTGTTGCTTTTGGTTATGTAACATACCTTCCAACTGTCCAGGTTTTTGTATCATAGTTTTGATCTGTTCCTCATAAAATTTGCGGGTTTTCTAGATTGTTCATTGAGGACTAAATTCCCTAAGTAATGACAGATATTTGAGTTTCAGCCTTCACATCTTTCAGAAAATGCATGATAACACAAGGCCTTTTTATTATAGTAACCACATACAAAACGCCACCAATCTCTGAAGGAGACCAGAATGACTGCAGATAAATCCACAACGGTTAAACAAAACAAAAAAGGGCAGTTAAAGCCAGAAGCTTTATTCAGGATTTTCAGTATTAAGTCCTTTCTTCTTAACAGAAACTTTATCAGAATCTAAAAAGTCTGTATACATCACTTCTTTATGCAAAGGCCTCCTTAAACGTACAGTGTAGTAACTGAGTGAAGAGTAGTAAAAGTAAGTGAATTAAAAGTCTGTCCATAAACATGTCTATTGGTGGTCTACTGTTGTTGCCTTGTGTAGGAGTTCATGTAAATAAAGAAAATAAACTTTAAAAACATATACCTCTTTCATGAGGGTGTTAGAAAAGCATGCTGTACCATGTCGTTAAAATGATGTACCACATATGTGGACCATAAAAAATAATGAATAATATATAATCCAAACATTACACTATTTAAAACATTATAATTTCTCCGAGCAGTTTAATAAATGTCTAACAAATGCAGCGAGAGGTATAGTTTGACATTTTAATTTTGAATACTGAATGAATTGATGTCATGTTGTTTAAGCAAGGTGGATCAGTTGTGTTTAATCGTAATTGCCATTTTAATTCTCTGAATTCTAAAATGTTACCCCAGTCTCCACCTCTGGAATACCTGGGTATTTTTTTCCAGTATTCCAAATTTATACGTACAGTGGCTTGTACAAAACCACCTTGTTTCTGCATAAGGCATTGTTTGTGTTTTCCTTGCCGGTGTTCTAAAGATGTTCTTGTAGTTCATGAAGTGCTTGCTCCAATGTTCTTCGTGTTTCACTGTTGCAGTCATCACATTTGGGTTATCTGCCTGCAGGTAGCCTCAGTCGGCCTGAGTACCCAAGAGTCTTGGGATTTCTGCGTCGGATGCTGTCGCTTCTTTCATGACGTCAGGCCGTCAGGGGTATAAAACATGCAGCTGACACCATTACATCATCTTTTCTTGCCGTGCACTGTCTGAAGCAGAAGCAGTTCACAAGTGCCGGTTGGACGCCTCCTGAAATTTTCATTTTTCGAATTTTAGACCTGAAGTCTTCTAAAAGATATGTACCCTGTTGGGGATCCTTTTTTCTTGCTCTAACAGATGTCAGGAAAAGTTAATAATTGTCTTGCTGCGGAAAGCAAATACCTCACAGAGATTTTCATTCTTACTGCTTCACCTGTTTAGGCCTAGACCACGATGATGTTCATCGTGTTTCACTGTTGCAGTCATTACTCTTGGGTTATCCTGCCGGCAGGCTACCCGCAGTCGGCCTGAATTCCAAAGTCTTGGTCCGGCATCTGTTGCTGTCGCCTCTTCCCTGATGTCAGTGCGCCAGGGGTATAAAAGATGCAGCCGACGCCATTTTCTTCAGTCTTTCTTACCGCGCGGTGCCCGAAGCAGAAGCAGTTCGCAAGTGCCGGTCGACCGACTCCTGAGATTTTTATGTTCGAATTTCAGATCCGAAGTCTTCATTTGAAGCTAAGTACCCCGTTTGGAAACTTTTTTTTCTTGCTCCAGACCGATGCCAGAAAAAGTTAATAATTGTATTTTTTGTGGGAAGCAAATACCTCATAAGGACTTCCATTCTTATTGTATTCCTTGCCTAGGCCCTGATCACGACATTGCTAATTGCAGGTTTTGTGCTAGATTTAACCAACGCACTATTAAGCGTCTGTATGATTTTACATTTCATTACTTTGGCCGAAGATTTAATTACACGATGTTGTCAGATAGCCATCCGACTACCGCAATTCGCAAGGAAAAGGACATGCATCCGAGGTCCAAAACTGACGACGGGGCTTCTTCTAAGCCAGTCACCGGTTCTCAGTGAGGTGCTTTCGCAGCCCTTGACGCCCGCTACCTCAGAGCCACAGGCTGCTTCCGACTCCCATGTGGAGCAGACTAAGCCTCTGGAAACTCAAGGTATTGGACACTTGGAAAATATTCCCTCAGATGGGTCCAGAGCCGCTGAGCAGGCATCTGCTTCTGAGGGTGTTTTCAGGCCTACACAGTTATATATAAAACTGACTACAGCTTCAAAGGCAAAGACTAAGCACCACTAAAGACAAAGAAACAAGTGCAGCAAGCCCATGGACAGTCCTCCATGCCTAAAAAACAGATGCTCAAAATGGCCGAAGACCTAATTACTTTGATCAGGGGTTCCCATCCCGCTCCTGATAAGAGGCCTAGGCAAGAGACAGAATATGAATCTTCAGATCAGGTTTCCATTTCCTCTGATTCCTCTTCTGACCAGGAATACTCTCTCCCTCCCTCCCTATGAGGATTCCGATGCTCAAAAATCTATCCCTTCAGCCTCCCCTCCTGAGGATTATTCTTTTGTGGAAACCCTGCATACCATGAGGGAGCACTTCCACTGGGAGAGCCAAGACTACTCAGAATCTAAGAAAAGGCTCAGAGATTTTCTTTTTTACTACCTCAGCACAGGCCTCTTGCTATCCCTTCTGTTTTAGACATTGTAGATGTGTTTTCAGAGTCCGGCCTGTCTCCTGACTCTCTACCCCCTGCACCTGTTAAGCCAGGCAGATACTACAGGGTTCCCGATTCACATAAATTTCTTTATAAAAACCCTGTTGCTGACCCAGAAACTATTTCTCAGAATCCCAAAGGGGTCAAGGCTTCCACTGCAAAAAAAACCTATCCCCTCTGATAGGGATTCAAGGGCACTGGACAGATGGGGGAAAAAGGTTTACACTTCTGCTACCTTGGCTGTGAGGGCTTTAAGCTGTCAATTTCATATGCTTAAATATCAGCAATACTTAATGTCACTGCTTAAACAGAAAATGTTAACAAATTCTGAATGTGCAGAAAACAAGGAAATGCAGGATTTATTGCATGCAACTGAACAAGTGGAAAAAGCATACTTTGCAATGTTGTTTTGATTCTCTGGAGGCCACTTGCAGGGCCGCTGTTACGGGTTCTGTCATTAGGCGGCATGCTTGGTTAAAGGAACAGAATCTACCTGATCATGTTAAAGCAAAATTATTAGATGCTGCATTACAGCATGATGCTTTGTTTGGTGTTAAAGCAGAAGAGGTGTTGAAGAAAATGGAGGACAAAGCGAAATTTATGCAGACAGTTAAGGATTTCTTACAGGTGCAGCCACCCAGATTTAACAGGAACTGGCCTACAAAGAATTGGTCCTTTCCAGTGTCAGACAGGCCACAAAGAGGCAGATACAGACGCCCCAGAGGCCAGCCCCAAGGCTCATACAGGCCTAAACAATGGGGTGCTTCTACCTCCAAAATTAGAGAAGACAAATCACAGAAATACAGGAAACAATCCCAATGACTTTCCTCTGCCAGAAGCAAACACTTACCTTATGGCAGCCCCCTTAGGGGAAACTAGCACTTTTTTCACAAAATTGGCACATGATCACCCAGGCCAAATGGGTCTTGAACATAGCATCTCAGGGCTACAGGTTCCACTTTCACACCCTGCCAAGGGCAAAAAGTATGCCAGACCTGCCACATAATCAATGGGCAGAGGCACAAAAGCAAGTTTCATCCCTCATGGACATGAGGGCCATTCAGCGAGTACCACAGCAGGGACAAGCCCATGCTGGGCAAGAAGACTTGACTTGCAACTTTGGACCTAAAAGAGGCATACCTGCATGTCCCAATCAGACAATCTTGCAGAAGATACTTCAGATTCATAGCTTGCTCAATGCACTACCAGTTCTCTGCACTGCCCTTTGGCTTATCTACTGCACCCAGGGTCTTCACAAAATGCCTGGCACCAGTAATTGCATTTTGCAGACAAAGAGGAATTCAAATATATCCTTACTTGGACTGCCTTATTCAAGCAGAGAACAAGGACATTCTACTAAAGCATCTGGCGTTTGTAAAAAAAATTACTGATTTGCCTAGGGTACACAGCAAACGAAAAGAAATCAAAACTAGTACCCTCTCAAGAGATAATATTCCTGGTTGCAGGCTTAAATACAACTGCCCAGATGGCTTATCTCACGCCAGACAAACAAAGGCAACTGACTTCTTAATTCAAAATGTTGGCAACAAAGACCCAGTTATCTGCAAGAAAAATTCTGCAGGCTTTGGGCTTCATGGCATCCTGCATTCTGCTAATTCCATATGCCAGACTGCATATGAGGAAACTACAATGGTATCTAAAAAGTGTTTGGACTCTGCCACATTGCCACAGCCTGGAAACATTAATTGCCCTCATTCCCTGCCTGCAACAGGAGATTCGATGGTGGGCACAGGCCTTTCACCACAACAAGGGACAGCCATTCACTTTACCCAGAGCCAGGCAGACACTAACAAAGGGTGCATCAGATTATGCCTGGGGAGCCCACATGGCAGGAAAATGTATTCAGGGCACATGGCCCACAAGCCAGATGCATCTTCATATCAATCAAAAAGAGATGCTAGCTGTTCAGAATGCCCTGACAGCTTTGAAGGATCTACTTCATGCAGGGCAACTACTGATAAAGGCGGACAATACTATAGTCATGTGGTACATAAACAAGCAGGGAGGCACACATTCCTACCCCCTCTGCAGACAAGCCATGACTTTGTGAGACACAGCATTGACTTGTCAAGTTCACCTGCAAGCACAATTCCTGCCAGGAAAAATAAATACTCTGGCAGGCGAACTAAGCAGAAACCTCATGGATCCCCCTTGAGTGGAAACTGGATCCACAAGTCTTCAGCATAAGGAAATGGGGATGCCCAGACATAGATCTATTTGCCTCCTCTCACAACTGCCAACTGCAGAGATTCTGCACAAGGACTTATCACAAGCAAGCATGGAAAGTGGATGCCTTATCTTTCTGCTGGAAAAACCTAACAGTATATGCCTTTCCTCCACTGCCTCTCCTCCCCAAGGTACTCCTAAAGGTCAGACAAGAGAAGCCAAAAATGATACTGATTGCCCCAGACTGGCCACGCCAGCACTGGTTCCCAGTCCTAAAGAACTTGTCTCAAGGTCCAGCCTGGACAGTGCCTCAAATTTCTCACTTACTGACCCAACAAAATGGTCATATCCTGCACAACTAACTCAGGACCTTAAATCTGGCAGCATGGCGGATAATGTAGCCATTCAGAACACTCCTCTCTCCAACACTGTGATATTTTGGAGGCCAGGAGGCCCAGTACCAGAAAATCGTATGCAGAAAAATGGAAGAGATTCTGTGCTTGAACCAGGCACAAGGAATTGACACGTTTGTACCAAATATTCCTCAGATTTTACAATACTTAACTGAGATGCTGGACAAAGGCCTATCCTTTTCATCAATTAAGATCCATGCCTGTGCCATTTCAGCCCATTACAATACGGAACCACCTATCTTTTCTCATCCTTTAATAAGGCAGTACCTCAGAGGGGCCAAAAGCATAAGACCTCCAAGGAGAGCACCAGTACCTGTATGGGACCTCAATTATGTCTTGGAAAAACTCACACTGCCTCCTTTTGAGCCAGCCTCAAGAGCTGATATAAAATTATTATCCTGGAAAACAGCTCTGCTCCTAGCAATAACCTCTGCAAGACAAGTCTCTGAGTTACAGGCACTCATGGCTGTGGAACCTTTTATCATTTTCCATCCAGACAGGGTTTCTCTGAGGACGAACCCAACATTTCTGCCTAAGGTGTTTTCCAGTGTGGCCCTTAACCAAACCATTCACTTGCCTACCTTTTATCCAAACCCACAGAACAAGGGTGAGAGACTTCTGCATTCTTTGGACATAGACAGCTGCACTTCTACTTGGACAGAACTAAAGCTTTCAGAAAGACTGAGCAACTTTTAGTGGCATATGCTGCAGGATCACAAGGAAAGGCTATCTCAGAATGGACTATTTCAAAATGGATAGGCCATTGCATTCATTTCTGCTACTCACAGCATGGCAAATCAGTGCCTAAGGGCATTAGGCCACATTCAACCAGAGCAGCAGCCACTTCAGCAGCCTTCCTCAGAGGAGTACCAACCAAAGACATCTTAGAGGCTGCAGCTTGGAGTTCAGTGCACACTTTTACAAAGCACTACCACTTAGCCCTCTATTCTAAATCCAGAGCAGGCTTTGCCATTGCAGTTCTGCAGGGCCTCATAGCCTCTCCTAATCCTATTTAGCCAGCCACCCATCCCCAGCTTTGGGATTCAACCCAAGAGTAATGACTGCAACAGTGAAATACGATGAACATAGTACAGTTGTGTACCTACCATAGATGTAGATGTTCGAGTGTATTCACTGTTGCAGTCCAGGTTACCCTCCCAACATCCCCCTTTCTTTTGCTGGGTCTTATCTGTACTTCTCTGTTTTGTACAACCTATGTGGTGTATTTGCTTGTAGATGAAGGAAATGTTTACTTTAGTGCATGCATGGTTATTAGCATAATTTTTTTAGTCTACCCTTTTGGGGGCACCTGACATCTGGGGCAAGAAAAACGGAAGAAAATGGCGTCGGCTGCATCTTTTATACCCCTGGCGCACTGACGTCAGGGAAGAGGTGACAGCAACCGACGCCGGACCAAGACTTTGGATTTCAGGCCACAACTGCGGGTAGGCTGCCAGCAGGATAACCCAAGAGTAATGACTGCAACAGTGAATACACTCTAACATCTACATTTATGGTAGTTACACAACTGTACTTTCCTCGCTCTCGGTTTTGTGCCTTTTTCAACGCCCGAACTATTCGTCTTCTGGCTATTTTTGTCGCTAAATTCTTTCACGCTCGTTCTCCATATTCCGAAATGGCTTCGATAAGCCATCCGACTACTGATCTTCTGAAAAAACGTAAGGATAAAGACAGACAGACAACATAGGTCCAAAACTGCCGACAAGGCTTCCGTTAAGCTAGTTGCCAGTCTGCTGGTACTCAGTGAGGTGCTTTCGCAGCCCTTGATACCCACATGTCCTTCATGGATGCATCTGCAGTCATAACAAGTGGGTTGTCCTGTCGTCAGGCAGCCCTGCAGTCGGCCGGATTCCAAAGTCCGGGTCCGGCTTCGGCTGATGTCGCACTCCACCCGACGTCATCTCTGTTGGTCTTCGGGTATAAAAGCATCAGCCAACGCCATTTTCCTCAGTCTTTCTTGCCGCGTGGCGCCCGAAGCAGAAGCTGTTCGCAAGTGCCGGTCGGTCGGATCCAGAGATTACTTCTACGAATACTACTAAGACTTCTAAAGCTAAGTACCCGTTGGGGACTCTTTCTTGCCTCAGCCGACGGCAGAAAAAGTTAACAATTGTTTAACCCGTGGGAAACAAATACCTCATAAAGATTTCCACTCTTACTGTCTGCCTTGTTTAGGCCCAGCCCACGACGTAGCAGCCTGTTCGGCCTGTGCCTCTTTCAACCGACGAACGCTTAGGGGCCGGTGGGAGTTTGCAGAACAGTTTTTCGGTACTGATTTTGCGTACATTATGCCGCCGGATCCTCCGACTACCCAATCTACCAAAACGCAAAGATAAAGACCGACACTTTCGGTCCGCGGTTTCGCCGAAACCACGGTAAAGCAAACGCGAGTGTCTCTGTTTCGGCCGAAACCGAGAAAACTGATCAAAGTACAGCTGAACCTATTCTTACAACTGAGGCCCCTGCTACAACTCTTGAATCGACCTCAGAAATTTTACCCACTACGGTGGTTGACTTATCAGACACCATCCCTTGGATGTCTCTACCCCAGCACGTGGTGCTGCTAGGCCTCCAGCAGCCATGTCCATTAAGGCCTTCGCCAGGGCTAAAGCAGCCAAGACTACTAAATCAGTGCCTGTTAAACCCCCCCACATCCAGGCCCTCTTCTAGTTCTCAAATGCTTTCTTTGGCAGAATATTTAATTTCTTTAATTAGAGGATCTCAATCTCACCCAGACAGGGCCTCTCAGCCCCAGAGAAGAGACCTAGGGCAGAGCCCCTGAGCCAGTGTCTTCTGATGATTCTGCTGATGAATCAGACATAACTGACCAGCCAGAGGCTCCCTTCTCCAATTTTGAAGATTCTGATGCTGAAGAATCCATTCCAGCTGCTTCCCCACCAGAAGAATTCTCCTTTGGGAAACCTTGCATGCCATGCGAGAACAGTTCCAATGGCAGCAACAGGATTTTTCAGACTCCAGAAAAGACTTAGGACCTTTCTGCACCTCCCACAGCACAGGCCCTTAGCTATACCTCCTGTTCTCTCTGTGGTGGATGATGCTTTCAATGATGTTTGCTCCGCTCCAGATTCTTTACCCCCAGCCCCTGCCAAACCAGACAGATTTTACAGGGTGCCAGATACTCATCACCACCTTTACAAGGCCCCACTTGCAGACCCAGAAACTATATCCCAGGGTCCCAAGGCAGTAGCCGCGACCACAGCTAAAACCCCTATTCCTTCTGAAAGGGAAGCAGGGCCATAAGACAGATGGGGTAAAAGGTCTACACTTCAGCTACTCTTTCAGCTAGAGCTTTAAACTGTCAGTTTCACATGATACAATACCAAGAGTTTATGCTTGATCAGTTAAATAAAAAACTAACCACTGATGAATCTCTTGATAAGAAATATGTATTAGAGATGGTAAATAACATACAACAGGTTAGCAACCATTCCTTAAAATGTGGCTATGATGCACTGGAGGCTTCATTTAGATCAGCCATGACAGGCACAGTGATAAGAAGGCATGCATGGCTAAAGGAACAAGCTTTACCGGATCATGTTAAAGCTAAGTTGCTAGATGCTCCTATGGACAAGACAAGTTTGTTTGGTACACCTGCCCAGCAGGTTATGAAGAAAATGGAAGAAAAGGCAAAATCTGTTCAAACTGTTAAAGATTTCTTGCAGGTTCAACCCCAAGGTTTAGCAGGAACTGGCCTGCCAAAAATTGGTCCTTTCCTGACTCCACAAAATTTCAAAGGGGCAGGAATAGACGCGTTCCAGAGGCAGAAACCAATCCAGAGGAGGTGCCTACAGAGGCGACAGTGGCAAGGTAACAACAGAGGCACAGACACAGCCACTGCCACTACATCAGCACAACCACAGTGACTTAATCCTAAATCCGCCTACCAGGGAACAAATAGCAGCTCCTCTAGGCGGAAAGTTAACCTTATTTTCAAAGAACTGGCACTACATAACAAAAGACAAGTGGATTTTACAAACCATAGATCAAGGTTACGGTTTCACTTCCACACTTTAGCAGTCAAAAGAGGAATGCTAAATCTACATCCAAATCAAAAAACAGAGGCTCTACGCCAGATAATGGAGTTAGCAAACATGAGAGCTGTGGAAAGAGTGCCAACAGCAGAACAAGGAAAGGGGTTCTATTCCAGACTATTCCTAGTTCCAAGTAAGGAAAAAAGTTGGAGACCAATTCTCGACCTGTCCACCTTAAATACATACATCATTGTCCCAAAATTCAAAATGCTGACCCTACAGCAACTTCTTCCCATGCTGGGCAAGGAGTCTTGGCTGGTAACTCTAGATCTCAAGGAGGCATACCTGCACGTCCCCATTCGACCAATCTGCAGAAGATACCTCAGATTTCTTGCAGGATCAGAGCACTATCAATTCTCAGCATTGCCCTTTGGCTTATCTACTGCCCAGAGTATTCACAAAATGCCTGGCATCAGTAATCGCCCATTGCAGACTACAGGAATTCAAATTTACCCATACCTGGACGACTGCCTGCTACAAGGGACAACAAAAGCAAGCTGACAACAGATTTACAAAGGGTCATTTACTTGCTACAAGGACTGGGATACACAGTCAATTTACAAAAGTCAAGGCTGATACCATCCCAAACAAGGACATTCTTGGGCTGAATTGGACACAGTACAACAAATGGCATTCCTGACTACAGAAAAACAAAAGAACTTCCTCTTTACTTCTTGGCACTAACAAAATTGAACAAGTTAACAGCAAGAAAAGTTCTGCAGGCCTTGGGCTTCATGGCATCATGCATAATCTTGGTCCCATTTGCCAGACTACATATGAGGAAACTACAGTGGTACCTAAAGCATTTATGGTCCCAACACAGACACAGTCTAGAAACAGAAATCCCACTAATTCCATGCTTAAAACAGGAGTTCCTATGGTGGGCTCAGGCATGCCAGTCAAACCCAGGCCTACCCTTTCGCAGATGTCAACCAAGCCAGACCATCACAACAGACGCTTCAGACCTAGGATGGGGGGCCCACATGCTGGACAAATGCGTGCAAGGATTGTGGGCACAGGATCAACTTCACCTGCACATCAATCTAAAAGAAATGCTGGCAGTAAAACTGGCAATCCAAAAGTTCAAACCATTCCTCAAAGAGGGCCAGTTGATGATAAGGACAGACAACACCACAGTCATGTGGTACATCAACAAACAGGGAGGCACTCATTCATACCCCCTATGCAGAATGACCTTGGAGCTATGGACCCTGGCACTCAGCTACAACATTCAGTTACAGGCAATATTTGTACCGGGGAAAGACAATACTCTAGCAGACATATTAAGCAGAACCACTTCGGATGCCCACGAATGGAAGCTGCACCCGGACATCTTCAAGACCATCTCAAAGAAATGGGGAATGCCACAGATAGACCTGTTCGCATCACCTCTCAATCACCAGCTCAAAAAATTCTGCACAAGGACATTCCACCCACTAGCATGGAAAGTGGACTCACTCTCCTTCAACTGGAAAGGCCTAACAGCATATGCATTCCCACCTCTTCCTTTGATACACATGGTACTACTAAAAATCAAGGAAGAACGTCCAAGGATAATCCTGATAGCTCCAAACTGGCCAAGACAACACTGGTACCCACTACTGAAGAGCATGTCTCGAACAATATGTGGCCAATACCCCTGATGCCTTTGATGTTAACTCAGAACAACTACAGCATCATACATCCAAACCTAAAAACGCTGCAACTGACTGCATGGAACATCACATAGCAGCAGCCAATCCAGAACTTTCCCAAAGAGTTAAAGACATTATTCTTGAAGCACGCAGACCTTCAACAAGAAGGAACTATGCTGGAAAATGGAAAAGGTTTGTCATTTGGAGTACGGAAAGAGGAAAAGATGTGTCAAACATAGATATGCCTAACATTCTGGAGTATCTGGCGAACTTCTTCATTCAGGCCTGTCCTACTCCTCCATCAAGATACATGCATCAGCTATTTCAGCAGAATACAGCTTTGATCCACCTGTTTTTCGCACCCTTTGCTCAGGCAGTTCCTCAGAGGAATCAAGAATGTAAAACCTCCAAGGAAACCACCATTACCAGCTTGGGATTTAAACTTTGTGCTAGAAAAGTTGACACTATCACCCTTTGAACCAGCAGCAACAGCAGACCTACAACACCTGTCATGGAAAACTGCTTTCCTACTGGCAATTACTTCAGCAAGGAGGGTTTCAGAACTACAGGCCTTAATGGCAGTGCAACCCTTCCTAATCTTCCACCAAGATAGAGTGTCCATGAGGACTAATCCTACATTTATGCCCAAGGTGGTATCCAGAGTATCTTTAAACCAGGCAATCCACCTACCTACCTTCTTTCCCAACCCACAAAACAGAGGGAAAGAATACTGCATACCTTGGATGTACATAGACAGCTACGCTACTACTTGGACAGAACAAAAATAGCAGAAAGACTGACCAACTTTTGTAGCCTATGCAACAGGAAGGGAAGGAAAAGCTATTTCCAAACAGACAATCTCCAAATGGATAGGAAATTGCATACGATACTGTTACTCCTTCCATGGAAAACCAATTCCACAGAACATAAGACCTCATTCTACAAGGGCAACAGCCACTACCACAGCCTTCTTACGAGGAGTGGCAACCAAAGACATTATTGAGGCGGCTACTTGGACCTCCGTGCATACATTTGCCAAGCATTATAATTTGCCTCTATATTACAGATCCCGAGCAGGGTTTGCCACTGCTGTACTGCAAGGGATCCTAAACACACCATAATCTACTTTTATCCTCCTCCCCTAGTTGGCTATGGTATTCAACCCACTTGTTATGACTGCAGATGCATCCATGAAGGACATAGTACAGTTTTGTACCTACCATAAATGTAGATGTCCGAACTGGATAGCATCTGCAGTCAGGATTACCTCCCTCCTTCCCTCTGTGGTACTCCTAGGGTGTTTACCCTCCTAATAGCTAGTTGTTGGGGAGTCTTTATGGTGTATTTGTTTGTATATATGTACATATATGCTTATTGTTGTGTTTACCTCTATCTATTTGGAAACTTTGGCATCTATCCAAATTTTAGCCTGCAAGAGGGCTACTGGCATCTGGGGCAAGAAACACTGAGGAAAATGGCGTCGGCTGATGCTTTTATACCCGAAGACCAACAGAGATGACGTCGGGTGGAGTGCGACATCAGCCGAAGCCGGACCCGGACTTTGGAATCCGGCCGACTGCAGGGCTGCCTGACGACAGGACAACCCACTTGTTATGACTGCAGATGCTATCCAGTTCGGACATCTACATTTATGGTAGGTACAAAACTGTACTTTCTGCAGATTCGCAGGCCTCTACTGAGACCCATTTGGAGTCCAGCATGCCGCGAGATGCTTCTTCGACTATGGAATCTACGGATGTCTATACCTTGGATGGGTCCGGAGCTGCTGGCCTTCCGATTTCCATATTAAACTGACAACTTCGTTTCAAACCAAAAATACCGAATTTCTCAAGCCCACAGTTCTCACTAAGCTTAGGAAACAGACGACCAAAGCGCATTCTCAGGCCCACATGCCTTTGAAACACATGCTTGGAATGGTTGAAGATCTTATAACTTTAATTAGGGGAAGCCAGCCTTCCCCCTCAAAAAGACCAAGAGCAGATTTTCCTTCTGAATTCTTCGGATCATGAGTCTGTTGACTGATCTTTCTGATTACCAGGACATACCCTTATCTACCTATGAGGATTTTGATGCAGAGGATTCCATTCCCTCTGCTTCCCCACCAGAAGATTTTTCTTTTGGTGAATCCCTGCATACCCTTGGAGAGCATTTCTGCTGGGAGTGCCAGGACTACCCACAGTCCAAAAAGAGACTCGGGAATTTTTAAACTTGCCTCAGCATAGGCCTCTAGCTATCGCTCCTGTTCTGGAAATTGTAGATGTCTTCTTGGAATCCAGCCTTACCTTTGATACTTTGCCTCCAGCTCCCAGGAAGCCTGACGGGTATTAGAGTACCTGACTCACACAAATTCCTCTTAAGGAATCCTACTGCGGATCCAGAGACTATTTTCCAGGGAGGCATCAAGGCTACAACAGCCAAAAACCCTACCCCTTTGGACAGGGACTCCAGGGATTTAGACAGATTGGGTAAGAAGGTGTACACCTCTGCTACTCTTGCCATCAGGGCTTTAAATTGCCAGTTTCATATGTTAAAGTATCAGCAGCATATTATGGAGCTAATTAAACAGAATATGATGTTGATTCCTGATGGAGCAGAACATAAAGATTTGCAAGAGTTAATGCATTCTGCTAACCAAGTTGGAAAACATACTTTGCAATGCGGTTTTGATGCCTTAGAAGCATCTTGCAGGGCTGCTGTCACTGGGTCTGTTCTTAGAAGGGATACTTGGCTTAAGGAACAAATCTTGCCAGACCATGTCAAAGCAAAATTACTAGATGCACCATTAAACCAAGAACGCCTGTTTGGCAGTAAAGCAGAAGTAGTCCTCAAAAAGATGGAGGATAAAACTAAATCTATGCAAACTGTTAAAGATTTCCTACAGGTACAGCCACCTAAATTCAGCAGGCATTGGCCTTCTAAAAACTGGTCCATTCCAGTCCCCCTCCCAGACCTTCTCGGTCCAAGCCCAGGGGGCAGCAGACCACCAAAATTAGTCTCAGGGTATGCACAGATCTAAGCAATGGAGTGCTCCCACCTGTAAAACAGGGAGTAGTAAGCCACCTTCCTTTGGTAAAATCTCTCAATGACTTCTCTTTAAGTCTTCCGAGCCTTGCCCAAGTACTTGCACCCTTAGGAGGGAAAACTCACCCTGCATGCAAAAAAGTGGGAGTACATCACCCAGGACAGATGGGTTTTGAACATTGTGTCCCAGGGATACAGATTCTACTTCCACTCACTGCCAACCCCAAGCGGATGGCCAGACCTCCCCCCAAACCAGTGGGCAGAGGCCCAAAAGCAAGTACTTTCTCTTCTCAGTATCAAGGCTATTCATCCTGTCCCAGTAGAGCAAAGGAGACAAGGTTTTTACTCCAGACTGTTTCTGGTACCCAGAAAAGAAAACTCTTGGCGCCCTATCCTGGATCTGTCTATTCTCAACACCTTCCTGGTGGTTCCAAGGTTCAAAATGCTTACTCTCCAACAGCTGCTTCCTATGCTAGCCAAGAACTCCTGGCTAGCCACCCTGGACTTAAAAGAAGCTTATTCTGCACATCCCCATAAGGGAATCTTGCAGGAAATATCTGCATTTCAGGGCAGGCTCTATGCACCGTCAGTTCTTTGCACTTCCCTTTGACTTGTCTACTGCCCCCAGGGTATTCACAAAATGCCTTGCTCCAGCCATTGCATATTGCAGCAGAGAAAAATTCAAATTTTACCTGATTGAGTCGCAGGCCTCTACAGAGACCCATTCGGAGTCTGGTTTGCTATGAGATTCTCAAGAGTATTGAATCCACGGATGTCTCCCTTGGATGAGTCCGGAGCTGCTGAGCAGGCACCGGCTTCTGAGGGTGATGTTCATAGTGTTTCACTGTTGCAGTCATGACTGTAGGGTACTCCCCTGCCGGCAGGCAGCCCTCGGTCGGCCAGAATCCTAAAGTCTGGGTCCGGCATCGGCTGTTCAACCATGCTCCCTGACGTCAGAGCGCCAGGAGTACAAAGCTGACAGCCGACGCCATCTTCTCCAGTCTTTCTTGCCGTGCGGTGATAGCAGTTCGCAAGTGCCGGTCGGCTGACTCCTGACGAATTTTTCTGATCTTCTTCAGTCCGAAGATTTTCTTCACTCAAAGCTAAGTACCCCGTTGGGGAAACTTTTTTCTTGCTCCACTCCGATGTCAGAAAAAGTTAGTAATTGTATTTCATGTGGGAAGCAAATACCTTATAAGGATTTTCATTCTTACTGTATTCCTTGCTTAGGCCCTGACCACGACGTAGCTAGTTGTCGGTTTTGTGCTAGATTCAATCAACGTACAATTAAGCGAAGGTACGATTTTGCCTTTCATTACTTCGGTAGGTGCTTTAACTACAAAATGTCGTCTGATACGGTTCCGGCTACCGGAGTTCACAAACGTCGCAAGGATAAAGACAGGCCTCCGAGGTCCAAATCTGATGATAGCGCACAAACGGAGCCAGCTTCAGGTTCGGCCGTCGTCAGTGAGGCGCTTTTGCAGCCCCTGTCGGCCATTTCAGAACCGATGGCCGAAACGGACTCTCATGAGGAGCCAACCAGGCCTTTAAATATTTCTGTTGCAGGACCTTCGGACAATGCTCCTTCGGATGGGTCCGGAGCCGCTGTGCAGGTACCGGCTTCCGAAGGGGTTTTCAGGCCTACTCAGCTCCTAATAAAGGCAAAGCCAAAGATAAAGGCAAAGACTCCTTCTAAATCAAAGACTACAACACAGGCCTCTTCTGAACCGGCTCCCAAGTCACAGAAACAGTTACTCAAGATGGCGGAGGATTTACTTACTATGATTAGGGGTTCACATCCCCCTCCAGATAAAAGGCCAAGGCAGGATGTTTATTATGATTCCTCTGATCAGGCTTCTGTTTCCTCAGATGTCCTTCAAGGATGCATCTGCAGTCCTTACAAATGGGTTGTCCTGTCGTCAGGCAGCCCTTCGGTCGGCCGGATTCCAAAGTCTGGGTCTGGCCTCGGCTGGTGTCGCACTTCACCCGACGTCATAGCTGCAGTTCTTCGGGTATAAAGGCATCAGCCGACGCCATTTTCCTCAGTCTTTCTTGCCACGTGGAGCCCGAAGCAGAAGCTGTTCCCAAGTGCCGGTCGGTCAGATCCAGAGATTACTACTACCGAATACTACTTCGAAGACTTCTAAAAAGCTAAGTACTCCGTTGGGGACTCTTTCTTGCCTCAGCCGATGTTAGAAAAAGTGAATAACTGTTTAACTTGTGGGAAACAAATACCTCATAAAGATTTCCACTCTTACTGCTTACCTTGTTTAGGCCCAGACCACGACGTAGCAGCTTGTTTAGCCTGTGCTTCTTTCAACCGACGAACGCTTAGACGTCGGTCGGAGTTTGCTGAACAGTTTTTCGGCTCAGATTTTGCGTACATAATGCCGTCGGATCCTCCGACTATGCAAATTGTTAAGAAACGCAAAGAAAAGGACCGACACTCGCGGTCCGCGGTTTCGCCGAAACCACGGTTAAGCAAACGCGAGTGTCTCGGTTTCGTCCGAAACCGAGCAAACGGTTCAATCTTCAGCCGAATCCATGACTACTACCGAGGCCCCTTCTACCCTAGTTGAATCGGCCTCTGAAGTTTTACCTACTACTGTGGTTTCACAAGACTTATCGGACACCATCCCTTTGGATGTTTCTACCCCAGCACGTGGTGCTGCTAGGCCTCCTGCAGCCATGTCTATAAAGGCCTTTGCCAGGGCTAAAGCAGCCAAAACTTCTAAGTCTGTGCCTGTTAAGCCCCCCACTCACAGGCCCAGTTCCAGTTCCCAAATGCTTACTCTGGCAGAGGATCTCTTCTCTTTAATAAGGGGATCCCAATCTCACCCAGACAGGGCCTCTCAACCTCCAGAAAAGAGACCTAGAGCAGAGCCCCCTGAGCCAGTGTCCTCAGATGACTCTTCTGATGATTCAGACAATACAGACCATCCAGAGGCTCCTTTTTCTACTTATGAAGATTCCGATGCTGAAGAATCGATTCCTTCTGCTTCTCCACCAGAGGAATTTTCTTTTGGGGAACCTTTACATGCCATGAGAGAGCAATTCCAATGGCAGGGACAAGATTTCTCAGACTCAAGGAAAAGGCTTAGGACCTTTTTACACTTACCACAACATAGGCCTTTAGCTATACCTCCAGTTCTCCCTGTTGTGGATGATGCATTTAATGATGCTTGCACTGCTCCTGATACTTTACCTCCAGCCCCTGCTAAGCCCGATAGGTTCTACAGGGTCCCGGACACTCATCACCATTTATACAAGGCTCCTTTCGCAGATCCTGAGACTATTTCCCAGGGGCCTAAGGCAGTAGCCGACCTCGCTAAAACCCTCTCCCTTCTGAAAGGGAATCCAGGTCCTTAGAGATGGGGTAAAAAGTATACACCTCTGCTACTCTCTCAGCTAGAGCATTGAACTGTCAGTTTCATATGATCCAATACCAAGAGTTTATGCTTGATCAGTTAACTAAGAAACTGTCCTCGGATGATTCTTTAGATAAGAAATATGTTCTAGAAATGGTGAATAACATTCAGCAGGTTAGTAACCATTCCTTAAAATGTGGCTATGATGCACTGGAGGCTTCATTTAGATCAGCCATGACTGGCACAGTTATAAGAAGGCATGCATGGTTGAAAGAACAGGTCTTGCCGGATCATGTTAAAGCAAAGCTATTAGATGCTCCTATGGATAAGGTCAGTTTATTTGGTTCTCCTGCCCAACAGGTACTGAAGAAAATGGAAGAGAAGGCAAAATCTGTACAAACAGTGAAAGATTTCTTACAGGTTCAGCCTCCAAGGTTTAGCAGGAACTGGCCCTCCAAAAATTGGTCCTTTCCAGACTCCTCTAAAACTCAGAGAGGCAGGAATAGGCGTTCAAGAGGCAGAACTCAATCCAGAGGAGGTGCCTACAGGGGACGCCAGTGGCAAGGTAACAACCAACGAGGCACAGACACAACAACTACCACTGCAACAGGACAATCACAGTGACTTGGTTTTGACACCACCTACCAGGGAACAAATAGAAGCACCCTTAGGCGGAAAGTTAGCATTATTTTCAAAAAACTGGCACTATATCACAAGAGACAAGTGGATTTTGCAAACTATAGACCAAGGCTACAGGTTTCATTTCCACACTTTACCAGGAAAAAGAGGAATGCCAAACCTACCACCAAATCAAAAGACAGAAGCTCTAAAACAAATAGCTCAATTAGCAAGGATGAGAGCTGGGGAAAAGGTACCACCTATAGAACAAGGCAAGGGATTTTACTCCAGACTCTTCCTAGTACCAAGAAAAGAGAAAAATTGGAGGCCTATTCTCGACCTGTCCGCTTTAAACACATTCATCATTGTTCCAAAATTCAAAATGCTGACCCTACAGCAACTTCTTCCCATGCTGGGCAAGGAGTATTGGCTGGTAACTCTAGATCTCAAGGAGGCATACCTGCACGTCCCCATACGACCAAATTGCAGAAGATACCTCAGATTTCTTGCAGGATCAGAGCATTATCAATTCTCAGCATTGCCCTTTGGCTTATCTACTGCGCCCAGAGTGTTCACGAAATGCCTGGCATCAGTAATCGCTCACTGCAGGCTTCAGGGAATCCAAATTTATCCATACCTGGACGACTGCCTGATACAAGCGGACAACAAAAACAAGCTAACAGAAGACTTACAAAGAGTCATTTGCTTACTACAGGCCCTGGGATACACAGTCAATATAACAGTCAAGACTGATACCATCCCAAACAATAACCTTCTTAGGTGCAGAATTGGACACAGTAAAACAGATGGCATTCCTAACTGCAGAAAAACAAGAACAACTTCCTCTCTACTTCTTGGCATTAACAAAGCAGAACAAACTAACAGCAAGGAAAGTACTGCAGGCCTTGGGCTTCATGGCATCCTGCATAATCCTGGTCCCCCATGCCAGACTACATATGAGAAAGCTACAGTGGTACCTAAAGAATCTATGGTCTCAACACAGGCACAGCTTAGAAACCGAAATACCACTAATTCCATGCCTGAAACAAGAGTTCATATGGTGGGCTCAGGCATGCCAGTCAAACCCAGGTTTGCCCTTCCACAGCATTCAACCAAGCCAAACCATCACAACGGACGCCTCAGACCTCGGTTGGGGGGCCCACATGCTGGACAAGTGCATACAGGGCTTATGGACTCCAGAGCAGCTGCACCTGCACATAAATCAAAAAGAAATGCTGGCAGTACAACTATCAATCCAGAATTTCAGACCATTCCTCCAAGAAGGCCAGTTGATGATAAGGACAGACAACACCACAGTCATGTGGTACATCAACAAACAGGGAGGCACTCATTCATACCCTCTATGCCGAATGGCCCTGGACCTATGGAATATGGCTCTGAGTTACAACATTCAGTTACAAGCAATTTTTGTACCGGGAAAAGAAAACATCCTAGCAGACATATTAAGCAGAACTACCTCGGATGCTCACGAATGGATGCTACACCTGGACATCTTCAAGGCCATCACAAAGAAATGGGGACTGCCACAAATAGACCTATTCGCATCCCCACTCAATCACCAGCTCAAGAAATTTTGCACAAGGACATACCACCCACTTGCTTGGAAGGTGGACTCTCTATCTTTCAGTTGGAAAGGCCTGACAGCATATGCATTCCCACCTCTTCCTTTGATGCACAAAGTGCTATTGAAAATCAAAGAGGAACGTCCAAGGATAATTTTGATAGCTCCAGATTGGCCAAGACAACATTGGTACCCATTACTAAGGAGCATGTCCCGGGGGAGAATGTGGACACTACCCCTGATTCCCTTGATGTTAACTCAGAGCGACTACAACATCCTGCATCCAAACCTGAAAACTCTGCAACTGACTGCCTGGAACATTACATAAGAGCAACTAACCCAGATTTATCCCAAAGGGTTAAAGACATTATCCTTGAGGCCCGCAGACCCTCAACAAGAAGGAACTATGCAGGAAAATGGAAAAGGTTTCTCAGTTGGAGTACCGAGAGGGGCAAAGATGTGTCAAAGTTAGACATTGCCAACATCCTGGAGTATTTGGCAGAGCTTTTCCATACAGGCCTGTCCTATTCCTCCATCAAAATACATGCATCAGCTATTTCTGCAGAATACAGCTTCGATCCACCTGTCTTTTCGCATCCTCTACTCAGGCAGTTTGAGAGGAATTAAGAATGTAAAACCTCCTAGGAAACCACCATTGCCAGCATGGGACTTGAACTTTGTACTAGAAAATTGACATTTCCCCTTTCGAACCAGCAGCAACAGCAGATCTTCAACACCTATCCTGGAAAACTGCTTTCCTGCTGGCAATTACCTCAGCAAGAAGGGTTTCGGAACTACAGGCTTTAATGGCAGTACAACCCTTCCTAATATTCCATCAAGATAGAGTGTCCATGAGAACTAATCCTACATTTATGCCTAAGGTGGTATCCAGAGTGTCGGTAAACCAGGCAATCCACCTACCTACCTTCTTTCCCAATCCACAGAACAGGGGGGAAAGACTGCTGCATACCTTGGATGTACATAGACAGTTACGCTACTACCTGGACAGAACCAAGGGCAATAGAAAAACTGACCAGCTTCTGGTAGCATATGCAACAGGAAGGGAAGGAAAAGCAATTTCCAAACAGACAATCTCCAAGTGGATAGGAAATTGCATTAGATTCTGTTACTCCTACCATGGAAAGCAAATTCCACAGAACATAAGGCCTCATTCTACAAGGGCTACAGCCACTACCACAGCTTTCTTACGAGGAGTGGCTACCAAGGACATTATAGAGGCTGCTACTTGGACCTCCGTGCATACATTTGCCAAGCATTATAACTTACCTTTATACTCTAGATCCCGAGCAGGGTTTGCCACCGCTCTTTTGCAAGGGATCCTAACTACACCATAATTTCTTCTTCCTCCTCCCCTAGTTTGGCTATGGTATTCTACCCATTTGTAAGGACTGCAGATGCATCCTTGAAGGACATAGTACAGTTTTGTACCTACCATAAATGTAGATGTCCGAACAGGATCGCATCTGCAGTCAGGATTACCCATCCTCCTTCCCCTCTGTGGTACTCCTAAGGTATTTGCCCACCTAATAGCTAGCTGGGGGGGGATCTCTTATGGTGTATTTGTTTGTATATATGTACATACATGATAATTTTTTGTGTTTGCCTTCTATTTGGAAACATTGGCATTTATCCAAAAATTTAGCTATCCAAGAGGGCAGCTGGCATCTGGGGCAAGAAACACTGAGGAAAATGGCGTCGGCTGATGCCTTTATACCCGAAGAACTGCAGCTATGACGTCGGGTGAAGTGCGACACCAGCCGAGGCCAGACCCAGACTTTGGAATCCGGCCGACCGAAGGGCTGCCTGACGACAGGACAACCCATTTGTAAGGACTGCAGATGCTATCCTGTTCGGACATCTACATTTATGGTAGGTACAAAACTGTACTTTTCTTCTTCTGATCAGGAATATTCTTTCCCTCCTTATGAGGATTCTGATGCTGAGGAATCCATTCCTTCAGCTTCTTCCCCTGAAGATTTCTCTTTTGGGGAAACTTTGCATGAAATGAGGGAACATTTCCACTGGGAAGGACAGGAGTATTCAGAATCTAAGAAAAGACTGAGGGATTTTCTTCTTCTTCCCCAACATAGACCCCTGGCTATTCCTCCTGTTTTGGATATTGTGGATGATGCTTTTTTGGAGGCTAACTTAACCCCTGACTCTTCCTCCTGCACCTGTTAAGCCTGATAGATATTACAGGGTTCCTGATTCCCATCATTTTTTATACAAGAACCCTTCTGCTAAGGGAGTTGAGGCCGCTTCTGCCAAAAATCCCATTCCTACTGAAAAGGATTCTCGATCCTTAGAAAGATGGGGCAAAAAGGTGTGTACACTTCTGCTACTTTGTCCATTAGGACTTTAAACTGTCAGTTTCATATGCTAAAATACCAGCAATTTCTCTTGTCTGTTTTAAAACAAAAGCTTACTTCATTTCTGCCTGTGCAGATGATAAGGAATTGCATGACTTATTGCATGCCACTGAACAAGTTGGGAAGCATGGTTTACACTGTGGATTTGATGCCTTGGAGGCTTCTTGTAGGGCTGCGGTTTCTGGCACAGTCATTAGAAGGCATGCATGGCTAAACGAACAAAATTTGCCTGAACAAGTAAAGGCTAAATTATTGGATGCTCCTGTTCAACATAATGATGTCCTTCATGGATGCATCTGCAGTCATAACAAATGGGTTGTCCTGTCGTCAGGCAGCCCTTCGGTCGGCCGGATTCCAAAGTCTGGGTCCGGCTTTGGCTGATGTCGCACTTCACCCGACGTCATCTCTGCTGGTCTTCGGGTATAAAGGCATCAGCCGACGCCATTTTCCTCAGTCTTTCTTGCCGCGTGGCACCCGAAGCAGAAGCTGTTCGCAAGTGCCGGTCGGTCAGATCCAGAGATTACTACTACCGAATACTACTTTGAAGACTTCTAAAAAGCTAAGTACCCCGTTGGGGACTCTTTCTTGCCTCAGCCGATGTCAGAAAAAGTCAATAACTGTTTAACTTGTGGGAAACAAATACCTCATAAAGATTTCCACTCTTACTGTCTGCCTTGCTTAGGCCCAGACCACGGCGTAGCAGCCTGTTCGCCTGCGCTTCCTTCAACCGGCGACGCTAAGGCGTCGGTCGGAGTTTGCTGAACAGTTTTTCGGCTCAGACTTTGCGTACATTATGCCGTCGGATCCTCCGACTACCCAAATTGTTAAAAAACGCAAGGAAAAAGACCGACACTCGCGGTCCGCGGTTTCGCCGAAACCACGGTTAAGCAAGCCGTGAGTGTCTGTTTCGGCGAAACCGAGAAAACTGGTCAATCTTCAGCCGAATCCATGGCTACCACTGAGGCTCCTGCTACCTTACCTGAATCGGCCTCAGAAATTTTGCCTAAAACTGTGGTTTCTAGTGAGTTATCAGACACCATCCCTTTGGATGTCTCTACCCCAGCACGTGGTGCTCCTAGACCCCCCTGCAGCCATGTCTATCAAGGCCTTTGCCAGGGCTAAAGCAGCCAAATCTGCTAAGTCAGTGCCTGTTAAACCTCCCTCACACAGGCCCACTTCTAGTTCACAAATGCTTACTCTGGCAGAAGATTTAATATCCTTAATTAGGGGATACCAATCTCACCCAGACAGGGCCTCACAGCCCCCAGGATAGAAAACTAGGACAGAGCCCCCCGAGCCAGTGTCCTCTGATGATTCAGCGGATGACTCCGACATTACAGAACAGCCAGAGGATCCTTTTTCTACTTATGAAGACTCCGATGCTGAAGAATCCATTCTAGCTGCCTCTCCACCAGAGGAATTTTCCTTTGGGAAACCTTACATGCCATGAGAGAACAATTTCAATGGCAGGGACAAGATTTCTCAGATTCAAGAAAAAGGCTTAGGACTTTTCTACACTTACCACAACATAGGCCCTTAGCTATACCTCCTGTTTTGCCTGTTGTGGATGATGCATTTAATGATGTCTGCACTGCTCCTGATTCTTTACCTCCAGCCCCTGCCAAACCTGATAGATTTTACAGGGTACCAGACACTCATCACCACCTATACAAGGCCCCACTGGCAGACCCCGAAACTATTTCCCAGGGGCCTAAGGCAGTAGCCTCGACCACAGCAAAAAACCCTATTCCTTCAGAAAGGGAATCCAGGTCCTTAGACAGATGGGGGAAAAAAGTTTACACCTCTGCTACTCTCTCAGCTAGAGCTTTAAACTGTCAGTTTCACATGATCCAATACCAAGAGTTTATGCTTGATCAGTTATCTAAAAAGGTATCCTCTGATGAATCTTTAGATAAGAAATATGTATTAGAAATGGTGAATAACATACAACAGGTTAGTAACCATTCCTTAAAATGTGGCTATGATGCACTGGAGGCTTCATTTAGATCAGCCATGACTGGCACAGTGATAAGAAGACATGCATGGTTGAAAGAACAGGTCTTACCGGATCATGTTAAAGCAAAGCTATTAGATGCTCCTATGGATAAGGCCAGTTTATTTGGTACACCTGCCCAGCAGGTAATGAAGAAAATGGAAGAAAAGGCAAAATCTGTACAAACAGTTAAAGATTTCTTACAGGTTCAGCCCCCAAGGTTTAGCAGGAACTGGCCTGCCAAAAATTGGTCCTTTCCTGACTCAACAAGATCCCAAAGGGGCAGGAATAGACGCTCCAGAGGCAGAACTCAATCCAGAGGGAGGTGCCTACAGAGGACGACAGTGGCAAGGTAATAACAGAGGCACAGACACAACCACTACCACTGCAACAGGACAATCACAGTGACTTGGCTCTAACTCGGCCTACCAGGGAGCAAATAGCAGCACCATTAGGCGGAAAGTTAGCCTTATTTTCGAAAAATTGGCACTATATCACAAAAGACAAGTGAATTTTGCAAACCATAGACCAAGGCTACCGGTTCCACTTCCACACCTTACCAGTAAAGAGGAATGCCAAACCTGCCTCCAAATCAAAAAATAGAAGCTCTACAGCAGATAACGGAATTAACAAAGATGAGAGCTGTGGAAAGAGTACCAATAACAGAACAGGGCAAAGGATTCTACTCCAGACTCTTCCTAGTACCAAGAAAAGAGAAAAGTTGGAGACCTATTCTCGACCTGTCCATCTTAAACACATATATCATTGTCCCAAAATTCAAAATGCTGACCCTACAGCAACTTCTTCCCATGCTGGGCAAGGAGTGTTGGCTGGTAACTCTAGATCTCAAGGAGGCATACCTGCACGTCCCCATTCGACCAAATTGCAGAAGATACCTCAGATTTCTTGCAGGATCAGAGCATTATCAATTCTCAGCATTGCCCTTTGGCTTATCTACTGCCCAGAGTATTCACAAAATGCCTGGCATCAGTAATCGCTCACTGCAGACTACAGGGAATCCAGATTTATCCATACCTGGACGACTGCCTGCTACAAGCGGACAACAAAAGCAAGCTGACAACAGATTTACAAAGGGTCATTTACTTGCTACAAGCCCTGGGATACACAGTCAATTTACAAAAGTCAAGGCTGATACCATCCCAAACAAGAACATTCTTGGGCGGAATTGGACACAGTAAAACAAATGGCATTCCTAACTGCAGAAAAAGAAAAAGAACTCCCTCTTTACTTCTTGGCATTAACAAAACAGAACAAACTAACAGCAAGAAAAGTTCTGCAGGCCTTGGGCTTCATGGCATCATGCATAATCTTGGTCCCACATGCCAGACTGCATATGAGAAAACTACAGTGGTACCTAAAGAATTTATGGTCTCAACACAGGCACAGCCTAGAAGCAGAAATACCACTAATCCCATGCCTAAAACAGGAGTTCCTATGGTGGGCTCAAGCATGCCAGTCAAACCCAGGCCTACCCTTCCACAACTTTCGAACAAGCCAAACCATCACAACAGGCGCCTCAGACCTAGGATGGGGTGCACATGCTGGACAAATGCGTGCAAGGATTGTGAACTCAGGACCAGCTGCACCTGCACATAAACCAAAAGAAATGCTGGCAGTAAAACTGGCAATCCAAAAATTCAGACCATTCCTCAAAGAAGGCCATTTGATGATAAGGACAGACAACACCACAGTCATGTGGTACATCAACAAACAGGGAGGCACTCATTCATACCCCTATGCAGAATGACTTTGGACCTTTGGAATCTGGCACACAGCTACAACATACAGTTACAGGCAATATATGTACTGGAAAAAGAGAACACACTAGCAGACATGTTAAGCAGAACCACCTCGGATGCTCACGAATGGATGCTACACCCGGACATCTTCAAGACCATCACAAAGAAATGGGGAATGCCACAAATAGATCTATTCGCTTCCCCTCTCAATCACCAGCTCAAAAATTCTGCACAAGGACATTCCACCCACTTGCATGGAAGGTGGATTCTCTCCTTCAGCTGGAAAGGTCTGACAGCATATGCATTTCCACCTCTTCCCTTGATACACAAGGTATTACTGAAAATCAAAGAGGAACGTCCAAGGATAATCCTGATAGCTCCAAACTGGCCAAGACAACACTGGTACCCATTGCTGAGGAGCATGTCTCTGGAGAAAATGTGGTCAATACCCCTGATGCCTTTGATGTTAACTCAGAACAACTACAGCATCATGCATCCAAACCTAAAAACTTTGCAACTGACTGCCTGGAACATCACATAGCAGCAACTAATCCAGATCTTTCCCAAAGGGTTAAAGACATTATCCTTGAAGCCCGCAGACCTTCAACAAGAAGGAACTATGCAGGAAAATGGAAAAGGTTTGTCATTTGGAGTGCTGAAAGAGGAAAAGATGTGTCGAATATAGATATTGCTAACATTCTGGAGTATTTGGCAGAGCTTCTACAGACAGGCCTGTCCTATTCCTCCATCAAGATACATGCATCAGCTATTTCAGCAGAATACAGCTTTGATCCACCTGTCTTTTCACATCCTCTACTCAGGCAGTTCCTCAGAGGGATCAAGAATGTAAAACCTCCTAGGAAACCACCATTACCAGCATGGGACTTGAACTTTGTGCTAGAAAAGTTGACACTCCCTCCGTTTGAACCAGCAGCAACAGCAGATCTACAGCACCTGTCATGGAAAACTGCTTTCCTACTGGCAATTACCTCAGCAAGGAGGGTTTCTGAACTACAGGCCTTAATGGCAGTACAACCCTTTCTAATCTTCCATCAAGATAGGGTGTCCATGAGAACTAATCCTACATTTATGCCTAAGGTGGTATCCAGAGTGTCTTTAAACCAGGCAATCCACCTACCTACCTTCTTTCCAATCCACAAAACAGAAGGGAAAGAATGCTGCATACCTTGGATGTACATAGACAGCTACGCTACTACCTGGACAGAACCAAAAGTAACAGAAAAACTGACCAGCTTTTTGTAGCCTATGCAACAGGAAGGAAGGAAAAGCAATTTCCAAACAGACAATCTCCAAATGGATAGGAAATTGCATAAGATTCTGTTACTCCTACCATGGAAAACCAATTCCACAGAACATAAGGCCTCATTCTACAAGGGCTACAGCCACTACCACAGCTTTCTTACGAGGAGTGGCAACCAAGGACATTATTGAGGCGGCTACTTGGACCTCCGTGCATACATTTGCCAAGCATTATAATTTACCTCTGTATTCTAGATCCCGAGCAGGGTTTGCCACTGCTGTACTGCAAGGGATCCTAACCACACCATAATTTTTTCTTCCTCCTCCCCTAGTTGGCTATGGTATTCTACCCATTTGTTATGACTGCAGATGCATCTATGAAGGACATAGTACAGTTTTGTACCTACCATAAATGTAGATGTCCGAACTGGATAGCATCTGCAGTCAGGATTACCCTCCCTCCTTCCCCTCTGTGGTACTCCTAGGGTATTTACCCTCCTAATAGCTAGCTGGGGGGGGGTCTCTTATGGTGTATTTGTTTGTATATATGTACATACATGCTTATTTTTTGTGTTTGCCTTCTATCTTTTTGGAAACATTGGCATTTATCCAAACTTTACCCTTCCCAGAGGGCAACTGGCGTCTGGGGCAAGAAACACTGAGGAAAATGGCGTCGGCTGATGCCTTTATACCCGAAGACCAGCAGAGATGACGTCGGGTGAAGTGCGACATCAGCCGTAGCCGGACCCAGACTTTGGAATCCGGCCGACCGAAGGGCTGCCTGACGACAGGACAACCCATTTGTTATGACTGCAGATGCTATCCAGTTCGGACATCTACATTTATGGTAGGTACAAAACTGTACTTTTTGTTTGTATCAAACGCTGAAGAGGTGATTAAAAAGATGGAGGATAAGGCTAAATCCATGCAAACAGTTAAAGATTTCTTACAAGTACAGCCACCTAGATTTAGCAGGAATTGGCCTTCAAAAAATTGGTCCTTTCCCACTTCAGACAGGCCTCAGAGGGGTAGATATAGACGCTCCAGAGGAAGGCCTCAAACACAAGCTTCTTATAGACCAAGACAGTGGACTGCTTCCACCCCTAGGGGAGGAGAGGACAGGTCACAAACTCAAAGGAAACGGACTCAATGACTCCCTCTGTTGGGCTACAGGAACTTCTTGCCTGGAAGCCCCTCTCGGAGGAAAACTCTCTCTTTTTTTATCAAAATTGGACTCAAATAGCCCAAGACAAGTGGGTTTTGGATGTGATTTTAAGAGGTTACAAATTCCATTTTCATACCTTGCCAAGGCTAAGCGGATGGCCAGACCTTCCAAAACATCAATGGACGGAGGCCTTAAACCAGGTGGAAGCTCTTTTGGCTATGAATGCCATAGAACTGGTTCCACTTTCAGAGATGGGAAAAGGTTTTTACTCAAGGCTCTTTCTAGTCCCAAGGAAGCAAAACTCATGGAGACCCATTCTGGATCTGTCTGTCTTGAACACCTTTTTAGAGATTCCAAAATTCAAGATGCTTACTCTACAGCAGCTACTTCCAATGCTGTCCAAAGATGCATGGATGGTAACTTTGGATTTAAAGGAGGCATATTTACACATTCCCATCAGGCAGGATCGCAGAAAATGCCTCAGGTTCAAGGCCGGATCGAGGCACTTTCAATTCTCTGCGCTGCCCTTTGGATTGTCTACTGCGCCCAGGGTCTTCACCAAATACCTGGCTCCAGTTGTAGCTTACTGCAGACTCAAGGGAATTCAAATTTACCCTTATCTGGACGATTGTCTAATTCAGGCAGACAGCAAGGATGTCTTACTCCAGCATCTAGAATTTGTACAGAACCTCCTCAAGTTCTTGGGATTCTCTGTAAACATAAAGTCAAATTTGACACCATCACAACAGATAACTTTTCTGGGTGCTCTTCTAAACACCACAACCCAGATGGCATTTCTGACATCTGAAAAAAAATTACAGCTGGCTTCAACTTTCAAAACCTTGGCAACTTTAACTCGACTATCTGCAAGGAAATTCCTGCAGGCTTTGGGTTACATGGCCTCCTGCATCCTTCTCGTACCATTTGCAAGACTACACATGAGGAAAATACAGTGGTACCTAAAAAGTGTATGGTCTCAGCATTGCCACAGCTTAGACATACTGATCTCCGTCCTTCCTTGCCTTCAAAAGGAATTTCTTTGGTGGTCCAGGGCATGTGCTCTAAACAAAGGGAAGCCCTTCCGTCTGCCTCCTGCCTCTCAGATTCTAACCACGGACGCCTCTGATTATGCTTGGGGAGCCCATTTTCAGGGCAACTGTCTGCAGGCCTTTGGACAAAGGATCAGAAGCACCTGCATATCAATTTAAAGGAAATGTTAGCCATTCAGAAAGCTCTATTGGCCTTTAGGAATCTTTTACAACCAGGACAACTACTAATAACGGACAGACAACACCACAGTTATGTGGTACATAAACAAGCAAGGGGGATCTCATTCCTACCCCCTTTGCAGACTAGCCATGGATCTATGGAACACAGCTCTAGCTTGCAATCTGGATCTTCAAGCTCAGTTTCTACCAGGGAAACAAAACTTCTTGGCAGACAGTCTGAGCAGAAACCTTTCGGATCCACACGAATGGATGCTGGACACCAAAATATTCAGGATGATAACAGCAGTCTGGGGATGTCCTCACATAGACCTCTTTGCATCCCATCTCAATCATCAACTACAGAATTTTTGCACCAGGACTTTCCACAGAGAAGCTTGGAAAGTGGATGCCCTGTCATTCAGTTGGAGGAACCTCTCGGAATATGCCTTTCCGCCTCTTCCTCTTCTTCCACGGGTCTTATTGAAGATCAAACAGGACAAGCCCAAGATGATGATCTTGCTGGCTCCAAATTGGCCTCGGCAGTTTTGGTATCCAACTCTGAAAAACCTATGCCTGGAGCCCCCTTGGGTTTTACCTCAGTCTCCGAACCTTCTGTCCCAACATCAGGGTCAGGTTCTACACTCTCATGTCAGAACTCTCAGCCTGGCTGCCTGGTTAATCCAGGGCCTTTGATTTCTTCTTTCCTACCCAAGCAAGTTATGGATGTCATTTTAGAAGCCAGACGTCCTAGCACTAGAAATTCTTATGCAGGAAAACGGAAAAGATTTTGTTCCTGGATGCAGGCTCAGGATTCTGATCCTCTTCTTCCTAACATTATTTTAATTTTACTTTACCTGACAAATCTCTTACATAAGGGTCTCTTTCTCTTCCATTAAGATACATGCCTCTGCTATTTCTGCTCATTATAATACAGACCCTCCCATCTTTTCCCACCAGCTCATGAGACAGTTTCTCAGAGGAGCTAAGAACTTAAGACCTCCTAGATCTCCTCCCATTCCTGCTTGGGATGTCAACTGTGTTTTGGAAAAACCAACCTTGCCTCCTTTTGAGCCTGCCGCCTCTTCTGACATCAAGCTTTTATCTTAGAAGACAGCTATTCTGTTAGCCCTAACCTCTGCCAGGCGAGTTTCAGAGTTACAAGCTCTTATGGCCGTGGAGCCTTATATTATTTTTCATCAAGACAGAGTGTCTTTGAGGACTAATCCTACCTTCATGCCTAAAGTGGTTTCCAAAGTGGCTTTAAATCAGACTATCCACTTGCCTACTTTTTTCCCCACTCCTCAAAATAAAGGGGAAAGGATCTTACATTCCTTGGATGTACACAGACAACTACGTTTTTACCTGGACAGAACCAAGGACATCAGGAAATCAGAGCAATTGTTTGTTTCTTATGCTTCAAGTTCCCAAGGTAAAGCCATTTCAAAACAAACCATTTCTAAATGGATTGCTCATGGAATCGGATTTTGTTATTCTCACCATGGAAAGCAAATCCCAGGGAGTATTCGGACTCATTCCACCAGAGCTGCTGCCACTTCTGCGGCTTTTCTCAGGGGAGTTCCTACCAAGGACATTTTGGAGGCTGCAACTTGGAGTTCAGTGTAAACTTTTTCTAAGCACTACAGTCTATCTCTCTACTCTAAGTCTACTGCAGGCTTTGCCTCTGCAGTCTTGCAGGGCCTTTTAGCCGCCCCTTCTTCTTTATGACCACCTCCCTTTCTTTCAGCTTTGGGATTCTACCCTACAGTCATGGCTGCAACAGTGAAACACGATGAACATAGTACAGTTGTGTACACCTACCATAAATGTAGATGTTCGAGTGTCTTCACTGTTGCAGTCTGGGTTTCCCTCCCTCCTGTCCCCTCTTATTTTTACTTTTGTGTATTTCCTTTTTTCACCATTCTTCTGAGGTGTATTTGCAAAGGTTATGGGACCTTTTTCATTTTGGGACTCCTGACATCTGGGGCAAGAAAGACTGGAGAAGATGGCATCGGCTGTCAGCTTTGTACTCCTGGCACTGACGTGAGGGAGCATGGTTGAACAGCCGACGCCGGACCCAGACTTTGGGATTCTGGCCGACCGAGGGCTGCCTGCCGGCAGGGGAGAGAACCTTACAGTCATGACTGCAACAGTGAAGACACTCTAACATCTACATTTATGGTAGGTCTACACAACTGTACTTTTTCAGGCCTCAACATTTTTATATAAAACCGACGCCAGCTTCAAAAACAAGATCAAAAACATCTAAGTCTAAAAAACTGATGCATGAGCCACATGCTCAGGCCCCTATGCCTAAAAACAGATAATCAAAATGGCTGCGGATTTAATTACCTTGATCAGGCCCCCCCCCCCTGCTAAGAGGCCTAGGCAAGACGCTGATTATGAATCTTCAGATCAGGTTTCCATTTCTTCTGATCAGGAATTTTCTATTCCACCCTATGAGGATTCAGATGCAGAATAATCCCATCCCATCTGCATCTCCTCCTGAGGATTATTCTTTTGGAGAAACCTTGCATACTTTAAGGGAACATTTTCATTGGGAGAGTCAGGATTTCTCTGAATCAAAAAAGAGACTCAGGGATTTCCTTCTTACTCAGCATAGGCCTTTGGCTATACCTCCTGTATTAGACATTGTTGATGTGTTTTTTGGAGTCAAGCATGGCTCCTGATTCCCTACCTCCGGCTCCTAGTAAGCCAGACAGATATAACAGGGTTCCTGACTCCCACAAGTTTCTATTCAAATATCCTGCTGCTGATACTGAGACCATCTCACAGGGTCCCAAAGGTGTAAAGGCCTCTACAGCCAAAAATCCTACCCCCTCTGATAGAGATTCCAGGGTGCTGGATGGATGGGGAAAGAAGGTTCATACTTCTGCAACCTTGGCAGTTAGGGCCTTAAACTGCCAGTTTCATATGCTTAAATATCAACAGCATGTTATGGGCTTATTGAAACAGAAAATTATGTTGATTTCTTATTGTGTGGAAAATAAAGAATTACAGGAATTATTGCATGCAGCAGAACAAGTTGGAAAGCATACTTTGCAATGTGGTTTTGATTCCTTGGAGGCCTCTTGCAGGGCCGCAGTTAGTGGATCTGTGATTAGAAGGCATGCCTGGCTCAAGGAGCAAAATCTGCCTCATCATGTTAAAGCTAAATTGTTGGATGCCCCTTTACAGCATGATACTCTGTTTGGTAATAAGGTAGAAGAGGTGTTAAAGTGGAAGACAAAGCTTAAATCTATGCAAACTGTAAAAGATTTCTTACAAGTGCAGCCACCCAGGTTCAGTAGGCACTGGCCTACTAAAAATTGGTCGTTTCCTGTGTCCAACAGAGCCTCTCAAGGCAAATCCAGGTGCTCAAAAGTCTCTAGATATCAATCACAGGGTTCTTACAGGTCAAAGCAATGGGGTGCCTCCACCTCCAAATCTGGAGGACACAAAGCACAACCCTACAGTAAGCAGTCTCAATAACTTCCCTCTACCTTCACCAAGCAGTTATGTTTTGGCAGCCCCCTTGGGGGGAACATTAGCACTTCATGCTCAAAATTGGCAGTTAATTACCCAGGACAAGTGGGTATTAAACATAGTATCCCAGGGGTATATATTTCATTTCCATACTTTGCAAATTCCAAACGGTTGACCAGATCTGCCACAAAATCAATGGGCAGAGGCTCAGAAACAAGTTACGTCCCTCATCGATATGGGGGCTATTCAACCAGTACCAGAACAGGAAAAAGGACAAGGTTTGTATTCAAGAATGTTCCTAGTACCCAGAAAAGATGCCTGGCGTCCAATACTGGACTTAACGATTTTGAACACGTTCCTGGACATTCCAAAATTCAAAATGCTGACTTTACAACAGCTACTGCCTGAGCTGGGCAGGAACGCTTGGTTAGTGAGTCTAGACTTAAGAGGCATACCTGCATATCCCAATAAGGGAATCGTGCAGAAGGTAACTCCGCTTCAAGGCAGGTTTTTTGCATTACCAATCATCTGTACTGCCCTTTGGCTTATCTACTGCGCCCAGGGTCTTTACAAAGTGCCTGGCACCAGTAATTGCATTTTGCAGACAAAAAAAGCATACAAATTTATCCTTTCCTGGACGACTGTCTCATTCAAGCAGAGAACAAGGACATTCTGCAATATTTGGCATTTGTAAAAAGGTTTCTAACCTGCCTAGGGTACACAATAAATGAAAAGAAATCCCAACTGGTACCCTCTCAAATAATTACATTCCTGGGTGCAAGCTTGAATACAGCTGCCCAGATGGC